>NW_026652291.1:21660574-21711813 GCF_009828535.3 Hylobates moloch
GGAAACCCATCTCACGTGCAGAGACACACATAGATGGGTTTCCTGAATACAGCACACTGATGGGTCCTGACTCCTTATCCAGTTTGCCAGTCTGTGTCTTTTGATTGGAGCATTTAGCCCATTTACATTTAACGTTAATATTGTTATGTGTGAATCTGATCCTGTCATTATGATGTTAGTTGGTTATTTTGCTCGTTAGTTGCTATTGTTTCTTCCTAGCCTCGATGGTCTTTACAATTTGGCATGTTTTTGCAGTGGCTGGTACCGGTTGTTCCTTTCCATGTTTAGTGCTTCCTTCAGGAGCTCTTTTAGGGCAGGCCTGGTGGTGACAAAATCACTCAGCGTTTGCTTGTCTGTAAAGTATTTTATTTCTCCTTCACTTATGAAGCTTAGTTTGGCGGGATAGCAAATTCTGGGTTGAAAATTCTTTTCTTTAAGAATGTTGAATATCGGCCCCCACTCTCTTCTGGCTTGTAGAGTTTCTGCTGAGAGATCAGCTGTTAGTCTGTTGGGCTTCCCTTTGTGGGTAACCCGACCTTTCTCTCTGGCTGCCCTTAACATTTTTTCCTTCATTTCAACTTTGGTGAATCTGACAATTATGTGTCTTGGAGTTGCCCTTCTCGAGGAGTATCTTTGTGGCGTTCTCTGTATTTCCTGAATCTGAATGCTGGCCTGCCTTGCTAGATTGGGGAAGTTCTCCTGGATAATATCTTGCAGAGTGTTTTCCAACTTGGTTCCATTCTCCCCATCATTTTCAGGTACACCAATCAGACGTAGGTTTGGTCTTTTCACATAGTCCCAAATTTCTCAGAGGCTTTGTTCATTTCTTTTTATTCTTTTTTCTCTAAACTTCCCTTCTCTCTTCATTTCATTCATTTCATCTTCCATCAGCGATACCCTTTCTTCCAGTTGATCGCATCTGCTACTGAGGCTTCTGCAATCTTCGCGTAGTTCTCGAAACTTGGCTTTCAACTCCATCAGCTCCTTTAAGCCCTTCTCTCCATTGGTTATTCTAGTTATCCATTCTTCTAATATTTTTTCAAAGTTTTTAACTTCTTTGCTATTGTTTTTAATTTCCTCTCGTAGCTCAGAGTAGTTTGATCGTCTGAAGCCTTCTTCTCTCAACTCATCAAAGTCATCCTCCATCCAGCTTTGTTCCGTTGCTGGTGAGGAACTGCGTTCCTTTGGAGGAGGAGAGGTGCTCTGTTTTTTAGAGTTTCCAGTTTTTTTGTTCTGTTTTTTCCCCATCTTTGTGGTTTTATCTACTTTTGGTCTTTGATGATGGAGATGTACAGATGGGTTTTTGGTGTGGATGTCCTTTCTGTTTGTTAGTTTTCCTTCTACCAGACAGGACCCTCAGCTGCAGGTCTGTTGGAGTTTACTAGAGGTCCACTCCAGACCCTGTTTGGCTGGGTGTCAGCAGCGGTGGCTGCAGAACAGCGGATTTTCGTGAGACCACAAATTCAGCTGTCTGATAGTTCGTCTGAAAGTTTTGTCTCAGAGGAGTACCCGGTTGAATGAGGTGTCAGTCTGTCCCTACTGGGGGGGTGCCTCCCAGTTAGGCTGCTCAGGGGTGAGGGACCCACTTTAGGAGGCAGTCTGTCCGTTCTCAGATCTCCAGCTGCGTGCTGGGAGAACCACTACTCTCTTCAAAGCTGTCAGTCAGACAGGGACCTTTAAGTCTGTGGAGGTTCTTGCTGAGTTTTTGTTTGTCTGTGCCCTGCCCCCAGAGGTGGAGCCTATAGAGGCAGGCAGGCCTCCTTGAGCTGTGGTGGGCTGCACCCAGTTCGAGCTTCCTGGCTGCTTTGTTTACCTAAGCAAGCCTGGGCAATGGCGGGCGCCCCTCCCCCAGCCTCGCTGCCGCCTTGCAGCTTGATCTCAGACTGCTGTGCTAGCTATCAGCGAGACTCCGTGGGCACAGGACCCTCCGAGCCAGGTGCGGGACACAATCTCCTAGTGTGCCGTTTTCCAGGCCCGTTGGAAAAGCGCAGTATTGGGGTGGGACTGACCCGATATTCCAGGTGCCGTCTGTTTCCCCTTTCTTTGACTAGGAAAGGGAACTCCCTGACCCCTTGCACTTCCCGAGTGAGGCAATGCCTCGCCCTGCTTAGGCTCGCGCACAGTGTGCTTCACCGACTGTCCTGCACCCACTGTTAGGCACTCCCTAGTGAGATGAAACCGGTACCTGGTACCTCAAGCAGAAATGCAGAAATCATCCGTCTTCTGTGTCGCTGGGGCTGGGAGCTGGAGACCGGAGCTGTTCCTATTCGGCCATCTTGGCTCCACCCCGCTTTTTGTTTTTTTTTCTGAGTCATTTTAGGTGATAATTGTCGCCTTAAGCACTATTTGACCTGCACCTATATACTTGCATGTTTTTTATTTACATTATCCTTCAGTTGAAAATTTCTCTTGTGATATCTTTGAGTCATCAGTTATTTAGCAGTTGAATATCTAATTATCTGTGTGTCTTCTAAATATCATATTGTCATTGATATCTAAATTGATTTTCAGACTTATTTTGCGGTCCCACATATAGTCACCTGTAGGAAATACTCCATGTCTACTTGGATAGAATGTGTATTCTGCAGTTGTTGGATATTCTTAAATGTTTAATAGGTCAAGGTGTTTGATAGTTGGTCAATATCTTATATCCTTGCTAATTTTGGCCTTTTTAGTCAACTTGCCTTATCAGTTACTAAGAAAGGGTTTACTAAAATCATGAATTGTGGTTGGGATTTGTGCCTTCATTTATTTAGTTAATACTTTGAAAATAAATTTTGGAAGATTTTTAAATGTCTCTTAGTACCTAAACTTCTAAATATTCATTGAGAACTTTGTATATTTCGTGATATTAACGAATCATACTCCTCCTCCTCCAAATCTTGTCCAACTTGCTGATATTACCTACAAACCAGCATAAAAATACATATTTAAAAAGAATCATTTGTAATTTACTTTTAGGCTTTATCTATTTTAATTATCAGGGTATACCAGATCAGTTGTCATTATTGTTATTGTTGTTTTATTTTAGTGTATTAATGAAATAAATATCTCTGTTCTATTGAAATGCATTTTCTATAACTTGAAAAATAATGATAAAATAATAAAATGGATACAAGTTGAAAATTCCACCTTTTAAGGAGTAGCAAGCTACACATTCTATCACTTTTAAGATTTATTCAGCACAGAGAAACTTCCAAAATGTAGGAAAAAGATGTTTATGGTCTCTTTCTGCATTAGTATCTCTTTCAAGATTTACTCAAATGTTTCAAGAAGACCCATTAGTCAAAGTGAGTACTCAGGTGTAAACCAAAATTGTCTGCTTTAGGCTATCTAATATCCTATTACAATACTAATATGGTTCATAAAAACATTTTATACTGCAAATGAACGAATATTGCTGGAAATGGAATGTTCAAGAGCCTCTTTTTTTCTTTGACAATCATCTAAGCCTTATAAAAATTAGATTTGTTATCTAACATATTTGAATCACCAGGTAGCATTTAGGTTCTTCGATTTTCATGTAATTTCTAGAATTCAACATTTTCTGCACTCCCTGTAGTTATGTAAACCACTGACTGTCTATCATAATGCGGAACTCAGAACTGTGTAATTGAAATCTACCGATAATGTGAAAAATTTCATCAGTAGCAAAATCGATCGACTATAATTTTATATCTCAGAGTATTATTATTATTATCTATAATATATATTAATATATATTATTATTATTATCTATATATAAAATAGCCCCAACCTATTATCTATAGGTAGGGGCTATCAGCAAGAAAACAGTATCTTAGCTTAAAGATAGAATGTGGATGAAAGATGAAAGAAGCATTTGGGATTATTTGAAAATTGAATCACTAATTTGTAAATAAGTCAGTGTCGACCATATGAAAATTATCCTTTATATTTTTCTACTTTTATATTAATTATAGCTAGTGAACTCAGTTCAAGTTCAGTTCAAGCTTCTCCTGATGTTATGATCTGAAAGCTTGTGTCCCCTCAAAATTCATATGATGAAATCCTAACTCACAAGGCAATGGTGTCAGGAAATGGAAACTTTGGGAGGGAATTTGCTCATGAGGGCAGAACCCTCCTGAATGGGATGAGTGTCCTTGTAGAATAAACCCCAAAGAGCACATTTTCCCTTTCTGCCATGCGAGACACAGCAAAAAGCCAGCTATCCATGAAGAAGGAAGAGGGGCCTTACCAGACACTGAGTCTGCAGGAACCTCGATCTTGGCCTTTCCAGCCTCTAGTACTGTGAGAAATATATATATATATTTTGTTTATAAGCTACCCAGTTTGTAGTTACATACATACCATCCTGTATGTACTAACACAGCGTTAAAAATAAAATTAACAACAGCAACCTCAGATCTTGTGCATGACATTTTTTGGGGGGAGATGCTTTTGGATGAGATTAACAATTACATCTGTGAACATTTGGTGAAACATCACTCTCCAAAATGTGAGTGGATCTCATCCAATCACTGAAGGCCTGCATAGCACAAAAAGTCCAGTCTTGTTGAGCAAGAGAGAATTCTACAGCCTGCCAGCCTTCAAACTGGAACTGGAACATTGGCTTTCCTTGTTCTGCTGTAGCCTGACAACCCCATTGCAGATTTGAACTGGCCAACCTCCATAATAATGTGAGCTAATTTCTTACAATAATTGTTATATATATATAATATATATATATATATATATACACACACACACACAACATGTGTGTGTATATATATATATTTGTTCTATGTGTGTATATATAGACATGTAGATGCCTACATATATGCTTTTAATGTAAAGACGTGTATATATATAGAGAGAGAGACATCTATATCTATAGATATAGATACATATTTACCTTGGAGATATTGCATGTTTAGTTTCAGACTATCATAATCAAGCAAATATCCCAATGAAGCAAGTCGTCACACCAACTTTTTTGTTTCCCATAGCATATAAAGCTTATGTTATATGACACTGTCATCTGTTAAGTGTGTGATAGCATTATGTCTAAAAATGCAATGTAGAAATCTTAATTTAAAAACATTTCATTGCAGCCAGGCGCGGTGGCTCCCACCTGTAATCCCGGCATTTGGGGAGGCTGAGGCAGTCAGTGGATCACGAGGTCCGGAGTTTGAGACCAGCCTGGCCAAGATGGTGAAACCTCGCCTCTACTGAAATTATAAAAATTAGCCAGGTGTGGTGGTGGGAACCTCTAATCCCAGCTACTCGGGAGGCTGAGGCAGGAGACTTGCTTGAACCTGGGAGGTGGAAGTTGCAGTGAGCAGAGATCGTTCCACTGCACTCTAGCCTGGGCAACAGAGTAAGACTGTTTCAAAAACAAACCGCAGCAACAACAACAACAACAAACTTTATTGCTTAAAAAATACTGACACAGAGACACAAAGGAAGCATGTGCTGTTGGCAAAATGGTGCTGAGACACATCTTTGACACAGGGTTTCCGCACACTTTCAATTTGTAAATAATGCAATATCTGCGAGGCAAAATAAATAATGCTATAATAAATAATGATTTATCTGCAAGGCAAAGCACAATAAAATGAAATGTGTGTATATATACATATGCATGTGTGTGTGTGTATATATATATGTAGTGCTATTTTTCTGGAGAATCTTGACTAATAGTGAGTTTATGGAACTTCTTAACAATATAGATAGATTTAAACAAAGACATATCATTTAAGTTAAGGTTACTAGCTTCCTGATGAAGATAATCTTTTCATGTTCAAAGAAAATCCTTATTTTCAGAATCTGCCTTTGAACATCTCTGTATCTCCTTAGATCCAAGTCTGAGTAAAATAGATGGCTTGACCAAGGTGTAGGACTGAGACCCAGAGAGCCAGAAATCCGCCTTAAATAGAGATTTGTGTAAGAACACTATTTTAAGATACTTGGGTAACTTTTCAACCTTTAGAAGTAGTTGTTTAGTCTTTGAAAATGTGAACTGACTTTAGTGGTTTTGCTTTCAATGAATCCACCCGATATTCATGCTATGTAGCACTAAGATGAGTTCTCACAAATGTCATTCCATTTCAACAAACAGACACTGAGATTTGGGATACTATATCATAACCTAATTTCTTAAATTTGGAAAATTTCTTCAAAATCATTTTATACCATAGGTTTTGATCACACAGGGCAGGGCTATCCAGAATTGAGTAAAGTTAAAACATTCAAAGAACAAGGAAGACTTTGAGACAGATTCTTGCCGTCACCTAGGCTGGAGTGCAGTTGCACGATTATGGCTGGCCGCAGCCTCAACCTCCTGGGCTCAAGAGATCCTCCGAACTCAGCTTCCCAAGTAGCTGGGACTAAAGGCATGTGCCACCAAACCTGGCTATTTAAAAACTTTTTGTAGAGACAGGATCTCACCACATTGCCCAGGTTAATCTCAAACTCCTGGGCTCAAGAGGTCCTCCTGCCTGGGTCTCCCAATGTGCTGGGAGCATGAGCCATGGCTCACAGCCCTGAGAACAAGTTTTTTTATTTTGTTTTATTATTATTATACTTTAAGTTTTAGGGTACATGTGCACAACGTGCAGGTTTGTTACATATGTATCCATGTGCCATGTTGGTTTGCTGCACCCATTAACTCGTCATTTAGCATTAGGTATATCTCCTAATGCTATATCTCCCCCTCCCCCCACCCCACAACAGTCCCCGGAGTGTGATGTTCCCCTTCCTGTGTCCATGTGTTCTCATTGTTCAATTCCCACCTATGAGTGAGAACATGCGGTGTTTGGTTTTTTGTCCTTGCGATAGTTTACTGAGAATGATGATTTCCAGTTTCATCGATGTCCCTACAAAGGACATGAACTCATCATTTTTTATGGCTGCATAGTATTCCATGGTGTATATGTGCCACATTTTCTTAATCCAGTCTATCGTTGTTGGACATTTGGGTTGGTTCCAAGTCTTTGCTATTGTGAATAGTGCCGCAATAAACATACGTGTGCATGTGTCTTTATAGCAGCACAATTTATAGTCCTTTGGGTATATACCCAGTAATGGGATGGCTGGGTCAAATGGTATTTCTAGTTCTAGATCCCTGAGGAATCGACACACTGACTTCCACAATGGTTGAACTAGTTTACAGTCCCACAAACAGTGTAAAAATGTTCCTATTTCTCCACATCCTCTCCAGCACCTGTTGTTCCCTGACTTTTTAATGATCGCCATTCTAACTGGTGTGAAATGGTATCTCATTGTGGTTTTGATTTACATTTCTCTGATGGCCAGTGATGATGAGCATTTTTTCATGTGTTTTTTGGCTGCCAAAAGAACAAAGCTGGAGGCATCATGCTACCTGACTTCAAACCATACTACAAGGCTACAGTAACCAAAACAGCATGGTACTGGTACCAAAACAGCATGGTACTGGTACCAAAACAGAGATATAGATCAATGGAACAGAACAGAGCCCTCAGAAATAATGCCACATGTCTACAACTATCTGATCTTTGACAAACCTGACAAAAACAAGCAATGGGGAAAGGATTCCCTATTTAATCAATGGTGCTGGGAAAACTGGCTAGCCATATGTAGAAAGCTGAAACTGGATCCTTTCCTTACACCTTATATAAAAATTAACTCAAGATGGATTAAAGACTTGCACGTTAGACCTAAAACCACAAAAACCCTAGAAGGAAACCTAGGCAATACCATTCAGGACATAGGCATGGGCAAGGACTTCATGTCTAAAACACCAAAAGCAATGGTAACAAAAGCCAAAATTGACAGGTGGGATCTAATTAAACTAAAGAGCTTCTGCACAGCAAAAGAAACTACCATCAGAGTGAAGAGGCAACCTACAAAATGGGAGAAAATTTTCGCAACCTACTCATCTGACAAAGGGCTAATATCCAGAATCTACAATGAACTCAAACAAATTTACAAGAAAAAAACAAACAACCCCATCAAAAAATGGGCAAAGGACATGAACAGACACTTCTCAAAAGAAGACATTTATGCAGCCAAAAAACACATGAGAATAAGTTTTAACTACCATACCTGAAGATGGAGATCTTCTCAGGAAGCCAGCTTTCCTGTGCAGAAAATAGAAGGAGAAAATAGTCACTAAATCTGAACATCATCTGGTAGCAACATATCTTCATAAATTCCTTTCTCAGTGGAAACGGAAGGATTAACATACTGTGACTATCTCTTATTCTTTTAAGATAATGCACTACAATGTTTTGTTGGTCTTTTCTGGGAAGAGAATTTTTATGGTTCTAGTTAACAGAGAAAAACGTGTCTTGTTAAAGTTTCTATTTGGTTAGAAAATTGTATGGCTTATTTCCTTTGTTTCTATGATACATGAGATTTAAAAAATTTTCTTTACATCTACAATGAAATAACACGTAGGTAGATTTTGCCATCTTGGCCTATGGACCCTAGAGGTAGATGGTCAGATAGTGGGCACCCATTCTGCACATTGTCCCCAAAGAGCAAAGAACTAAATACACGCTAAGTTCAAGGGAAACAGTCAGCACAAGATCGATAAAGATTTCCACTTTCAGACAGAGTCTAGAATCCATAACCATAACTTTTAGTTTTCATTTTAAAATATAAAAGAGCAAGAAAGCATTTTGGGCTGATGTATTTCTCTTGGTTGCCTCGGGAATTTCTTTTCCTTATTAAAACAAAAACTAAAGACCCAGCACACACACACACAAAAAGAGTCATGTAGGCAATTTCTGAACCTCAGTATCATTAATATCATTAAAATCTATATCAAATTAAAGTCTGTGAAATTTACTGAAGAAGAAGGGCCAATTCGAGCCTGCTCGAAGACTGTACATTTTCCTGATAATATATTTATCATGAATTCAGATCAAACAATTTTTGTAAGTGATAAAAAGAAGCATACTCAACATTCATAGAACCTGTGTGTTGGTCATGAAAAAGGCAAAAAAGATGATCAATTTGAAATGTTATGTTGTTCCCTACTATCTCTTTGGAATTTTCTCTCAGTAAGGTTACTCTTTTCATGTTTTTGGATGAAAATACCAGAGGCTCACAATTGTGCTCATTCTCCAGGAAAGCCTTTGTGGATTTTAAATTGCAATTAAAGTCTCAATAAGAATGCTCAGTCCCATGCAATTAGACTAGTCCCATTCAATTAGAATGCCTAGTCCTTTGCAATAATTAAAGTGACCTATGTCTTCTCAGGTGCAGGGGTCAGATATTAATTTTTCCTAACAGAATGAAAGTCTCCTTCAATAAACTTACATTGGTAAAGTAGATACTCCCTACTCTCCTTTTTTGGAGGGAGGGAGGTTCACAGAATAGTTTTCTTCAAAGAAATTCTGCTGACAAAATCATGCCTGAGGCACTTTTGTATATTTCTTCTGTTTTGGGGAGCCATTAACAAATGTTGAGCCATTTAAAAATTGTTTGTTTTGAATATTTGTATTCTGTTTCGGCACCTAATTTTGGTATCCACATCTACTGCATCCTCAGATCGCAGTTGAAATTTACATGCAACCATTCTATTCCATAGCGAGAGACTATCTGAAACTGAGAGACTGCCATCAAAGTAGGGCATTTCTGGGAAATGAGCATTAGGAAAATATTCATAAAGCAGTTTTTCAGGTAAGAAGAAGGCTGGAGATGTGTTTGTTGCTCATAAAGTTGAAGCAAATTGCAATTCTCCTGAAGGAAAAACTCCATGGAAATATAAGATCGATTTCAGAGTCAGATCAATTCCTATTACAAAGCAGACAGTTGCTGCAAGAAGTCTCACATATGTGAGACACATGGAAAAGTACATTAAACATATTTCATGTCAAACTAAACATCAGAGCATTTATGTAGGCAAAGTTCCATGAATATAATGAATGTGGGAAATCCCTCATTGAGTACTCATCCTTTGCAACATCAGAGGATTCACATGGGAGATAAATTCTGTGAATGCAGTGAATATGGGTAAGCCCTCAATCAAAAGCAGCAGCTTTTCCAAAATGGAAGAGTCCTTACTGAGGACAGAGCCCATGGATGCAGTAGATGTAGAAAAGTCATTACTGTGAAATATTTTTCCAATTAAACATCAGAGAATCCACAATGGACTATTTTAGTTTTCATAATATTATTCCACCATCTTTAAAACTGAATCTAGAACAATAATCTTACTATGCATAACAAGCTGATGATTATTGATCTGCAAAACACTCTGATTATCTAAGAATTAAATCTCATTCTGGAAAAATGTCAGTGGGGCTGCTGTTTTATCTACAACAGTTTTCATCCATTGGGATATCAAATGTCTTTCCTTATTTTGGGTGTTATTAATCCAAGTTATGCAATCATTTTTTGGTGCATTTACATCCACTAGTTCAAAATATGCCGGCGACCATGTGGGTAAGCAAGACCCTGACTTTTATTTCCTTCAGAGTTCTCCTAGTTTGTAGCATATACCTGGCACATTTGTTTGATTAAATTAGGTATGTATTCCTGCTTTTACTTGCTTTCATAATTGTACTTTCCACTGACATCATCAGAATATTTAAACTTTCTCAGACTCTTAAATCATAAAAGAGTTTACTGAAATATTTCATTAATTAAATTAAACGTAAATAACAGATAATCCAAACACCCTGTTTAATATAGCATATATTCATTCTCAAGTAACCAGGATGGAAGAATTTGTTAATGATCTTTGACAACATACAGTCGCTTTGCTTTTTATATTCACAACTAAGTGTGCCTTAAAAACAGGAAAGGTTTGATTGGTGCAAATCAGACCTAAGTCAGCCTCCTACTATGAGGCCTCAATTAGTTAGGGGTAGTCTGGTTTCAGAAGATGATTTTGAGATATTTAGAAAATGCAGGAACTTAAATATAATTTGATGTGTTATTTAATAGCAGAATTGATCTATTGACATAAGATGTGAATGTTCTGACAGATGAATTGTAAACAACTTAATATCAGCCTTAGAAGCCCTTAATATTTATTTTATCTACTACATAAACAAAATCTTATTTTCCCTTCTCTGGTAGTAATTATGGCACATCAGATGTTTATGAACGGTCAATAGAGGTCTTTATTTCAAAAGAATATATCATCAAAGCCCTAGAAAGGTTACCTTCCAGAAACACAATTTTCTGCAATTCTTTAAAACTGAAGTAAAGGAATAAAACGAGGACTACTTCTGCTACAAGAAATGTGTATTTCAATTACCAGGAAGGCACACATCTATTTGTACAGACCTAGCACTTAAGATCTGGACCAAAGATTTGATTCTCTAATAAAAGGAAACAAGAGAGCTCCACTGATGGTTTCCTGAAATACAATACAAATAATTTGTGCCACTGAGTAGACATTGAAACAAGACTCTGAAACCAGGCAATGCCACCGAAGTTAAGCACAGGAGGAAATTCAATAAAAATGCATTCTGACAAGAAATTACTTTTTATGGTATTTTAAGTTAGGAATAACACTGGAAGGAATGCAGAACTAATTAAGTATCACATTTGGGTTTTCTCCTTCCCCACTCCTGTAAGAGGCGTATAGCCAAATGAGTAGATAAAATAAGTACAGACAAGTGTTTAGAAGTGGTAATAGAAGTAAAGTCCCTAATAAAACAACTTCTGAAAGAAGAAGACAGTGAAATTCAAACCCCTAACCTCAAATACTCTGAATGCAGTATTGGGAAACAAATGCTATGAGAACCAAACAGTCATTGAAATGAAAAATCAAGTGACATGCTGGAATGCATGTAAGATACTGGACCTGACGATATTTGTACCATTACAAGTGGGAAGAAAAGCCTTCCATGCTGAAAAATCTCTGGCAGTTCCTGCTGTGGCCTAGACATTGAATAGCTTGTAGCAGAGCTGAAGCATTCTATTCGTTTCCACATGAAACCATTATGATAATACTTTGTTTAAAGTATTATTTCTCTTAGCTGTTATTTTCGGGCTGATGAAGAATGATACAGTCTGGTGATAAGGCAAATAATACTGCAATCCTTTAAATGTTAGGCAATGAATCACCTTAATAGGAGGCTACTATTTGAAGATGAAATTCTCTTATTAAACTTTGTAAATATCATCCCTGATCAGTAATTTATAAATCTGAATTTTAATTAAAGGCAATAAAAAAACTTTTAGTTCTGCTTAGATATGGTATTTAACAGAGCTGTGGGTTTTGTAACATAAAATTAAATAATCCATAGCTGGTCCAAGGCAGGAATTAGGGCTACTGTAATGTAGGGAAAGAGACATTTTCCATAACTTCTGTTTCAACTTGAGAACAAACAACCAAGTGTGGGATCCTAGAAAATTTCCTTTATTCTGTTTCTTCACTGCTTGGCTTCTAGTCCCTGGAGCTACTACAGAAGGAGGGTGCATTGTAAATCCCTGGCATTGCTTCTGCATGTGAGGGGCCGTGGAGCTGTCAGGGCAGGTGTTTCAGAAAGGGCAAGGCCGTAGAAAAGACAGCCAACTCTAAATGAGCTATCAAGTTCAGATGAACTCACTCCCTTTACCTTACCTTCACACAGAGGGAGGCTGTTAAACTCCAACAAACAAAATGGTTTATAAGGCACCTGGCATTTTAGATTCAGGAAATCCCATTTCGAAGCCTTGAAACACATTCAAAAATGCAAAGAAATCCTCTTGGTGCTAGTTGGGTAAGTAGATTTCCTAGAGAATGGCAAGTAGATCCTCCCTTTGCTTCTTTGTCAATCGTTCTGTCTCTATGGTATTCAGGCTACCTGAAGGCCTCCAGTTAAATGCATCTAGACTCTGCAGCGAAGTGCAAGTTTGAATCCCCAAGGATATCCTCCCACTTTCCCTGAAGAGTAAACAGCTCTTGGCTCTCCAAGAATTCTTATTAGGAAATTCCCTCATAATGACTTCCTCACGTGGGGTGATTCGAGCAAAAGGGCTGCCAAGTTGATTTTGACGGCCTTCACATAAAGGTCAAATGGATGGAAGGTTTGAGCAGTTGTGTGTTTTATCAGAGAAATCTTTTTCGCCCTTCCCATGTATCTGCAGTGCTGATTGAAACACAGCTTGGTTCTGCTTCTCCGCGAAAGCTCTAAACATTGGGGGACTTCAACATAAAGTTTGTTACATATTTATAGAATAGTTTTCTTTGAAAAGCTGGAGAAGAATGATTCACCTACAGGGTGGAAGAATACAGGAAAATGAGGAGGAATGGAGGGAGGGGGATCTTGTATTAGACTCCAGGTGACGTTCATTTGGAAACGTCTAAAGAGCATTTAACTAGCAATGCCCAGGAGGTGGCAGGACGTGGATTTTGCGGTTCAGAAGAGGAGTTTGGGTTTCAATTTGTATTTTAGGGTCATTGATTACACAGCTGGGAATAGAAGGCATGCATTAGGTGATGTCATCCATAAAAATGCATGAGAATGAGAAAAGGACGGAGAAAGGAGCCTGAGTAATCCTGGCATTTAAGGGGTGGGTAGAGAAAGAGAATCACAGGAAGAAATCGGAAAGCAAGTTTTCAAAACCTAGGAGTACTTTTTAAAAGTAAAGCAATTAAAAGTACTTTTTAAAAGTAAAAGACTTAAAGACTTTTTAAGTCTATAGGATTTCAGTATAAAAATAAATACTTGAATATAGGATTTGGCAATGAGACATCTCTGATCTTGACAGCAGTGTTGATAGAATGATACATGTGGAGAAGCTCGACTCTGGGGATCTGAGAAGTAAATGGAAATTCATTTTCATACTCAGCTGCAAAAGTAGCCTGGAAATTCAAACACCCATCTAGGCAATAAAATACCTATCAATCAACACTAAGGTATAGATCATTGTAAGATTTTTCTCCAGTAAGTTACAATGGGAAAGAAGGCACTGAGTTTTGGCAAGGAGAAGAAACAAGTTGAGGGTTTTTTGGGTTCTGAGAGTAGAAGAGTACATTTTGCACTTGCATTTCCCATGTAGGCAAAATTTGAAGGGCTTTTCCATGATCTAACAAACATAGTTCATTGTCTTCCACTTCTCTTTAGAAAATGTACTAGACAGTAAACAAAAAAGAGAGGAACAGATACTTTAATCAGGTGCTTTACTTTTAGTGTATTCAACTTTATAGTTAGAGCATAAATCCTTGCCATCTTCCCTATATTTCTCTAATGAGATTCTGCTTTGCATTATTGCACAGGCTTTTTATGCCCTCTAAATTTACATTTTACAGATGCTTGGATTTATGGTAGCTCTTCCTTTTGACAGGTCACTATAAGATGTGATATGTCAGCTATTGATTTTATGAGAACATATGTTTATCTGGTTAATTTTCTCTGGAAGATAATGCACACTCTCAGCATGAGGTCAAGGGCATAAAATTTTTCAGCGTCTTTGAAGATCAAGCAATTTTATCTTCAGATATTAAAGACAAAGAGATGTAGAAAGAAAAAAACCCAGAAATTCTCTGCTTATGATAATATCCATGCTGAAGCTGTAAAACTGTAAGTTGGCACAGCCTGGGAAAAGATAGATGCAGTCAGCTGGAGGAACGAAGAGAAAATCAGACTCAAGCCTGAACTCTCTTAAAACTTCACCTGCAACTCCAGGCTGTAGTATTGCTTTGACCTCTTGAATATTAATTGTATTATATGAAGCATGCCAATTATAGCCAAGATTATTCAGTTATATAGTTCAGGTTATCACTTTCTGTAGGGTGGTGAAGACCATTGACGGAGCCACTGAGTGCTCCAGAACACACGTCTGCTCTGAAACACATGGCTAAGTTCCAGAAACTCTCTGAGTTTCAATTTCCTCAGGCTTCATGTAACAGAAATATTTTTAGTGATTTGGAAAAATTATATAAGTTAATATATGCAAAGTGCTCAGCATTTAGAGAATCTATAGTAAGGGGATATTATTGTAATGTACCTTGAATAGATCATTTGCTATTAAGTATGCATACAATGCAGCTCTTAAAGTCATATGATGAATAAGGCAAGGTAGTAGACGTTACAGATAATAAAGACACTAATCACTTCCCAAAGGCCCCATCTCCTAATACCATCACCTTGGGGGTTAGGATTTCAACATACAAAGTTTGTGGGGACACAAACATTTAGACTATAGCCCCTGATTATTTCTTAGGTGTAGGAGGATGAAGAAGACCCACAGATGATTCCCAGGCCTCCCACTTAGGTTGTTTTTTGTGTTTTTAGTTCCTCGTTTTGTAAGTGTTCAATGAATGCCAAAGAAAAAAAGGAGGAAAATGGGCAGACAAGTTCTTTTCATCCCTGGAGATGTTGACTGCAGGGTTCTTCCAATTCTCCATAGATCTCTGTGTCTGAGCCTTTACTAAATAGGCGTATTTGTAGACTTAGCACCACCCTCAGTATAGTTAATATTTGATACGATTTGGCTGTGGCCCCACCCAAATCTCACCTTGAATTGTAGCTTCCATAATTCCCATATGTAATTGAATCATGGAGGGAGGTCTTTCCTATGCTGTTATTGTGATAGTGAATAAGTCTCAGGAGATCTGATGGTTTTATAAACGGGAGTTCCCCTGATCATGCTCTCTTGCCTGCCACCATGTTAAGACATGACTTTATTCCTCCTTCGCCTTCCACCATGATTGTGAGGCCTCCCCAGCCATGTGGAACTGTGAGTCAATTAAACCTTTTCCTTTTATAAATTACCCAGTGTCAGGTATGCCTTTATTAGCAGCATAACAGACTAATACAGTATTTAATAAATAATATGCTCTAACAATATAGCTACATAATAGAGAGATATCATGGGGCAAAAACCATTAATGATAAGAAATTGTTCATGTAGCTAAGGTCTTTGAAATTATAATAGATAAACATGCATTTTACCACTAAATTACTTTCTCAGCATATCTGAAATGCTTAGGGCTATGGTGCTAATTAACTTTGGGCCTTCCTTGATATGGAGGCAGCTTAGTTTAATTAAATCAATAGTTTTGTATATTAATTATAGTACAGGCTTAAATAATTTAGGGAATATTTTCCCTTTTTGCAGATCCTTATTCATTTTTTGGCCTAAGGTTGCAGGATTAGTCTGCTTCAAATTTAACAAATGCAACTAATGATTCACCCTCTCTCTCTTTCCTCCCTTCTCCCCTCTACAACAGTCTGGGTGTGAGAATTGCAGTTCTATCTGTGTGACAAAGATTAGGTTTACTCTATGACAGCAAAGTGATTGATGGAACAAACGTATCCTTTTGCTGTAGATAATTCTCTGGTTAACTCTACAGATTTATCTAGTTTTAATACTCTTAATTTTACAATTGGCTGTATTCTTAAAATAAATGAATTTGGTCTAGCAGTTCCTTGAATTAAAGTTTGCTTACCTAGGCATAAAGAAACTGCAGTATGAAATAAACTAGAATTATCTAGAACTCCCGAATTTAAGTATCCTACAGATGATTTAATCTGAAGAGTCTGTCACTTCCAAAAGACCACATTCTTATTTTTTAAACAACTACTTTACTATGCCTTGAAATGAATAAATTAAATAACATAATTTAAAGAAATAAGAAAGCCTTCTGGTATGCAACTCTTGTTTAGACCATATAACTTATTAATTATTGATCATCAATTGAAAACCTATTAAACTCTAAACTCTGGTGAGAAGAGGAAGAGGGTACAATGTTATATCTCAGAGAGTTTCTGTTTTTAATCACAGATAAAACTGAAATTATGTTCAAGACAAAGTATAAAGCAAAAAATTAATGTAAATGCTATAAGAATTCCGAATGAGAAAACATTTACTTAGGATGGGCTAAGATGGATAAGGAAATACAGTAGAGAAACTTGCTGATATTTCTCCATAATAAATTTTTGGTCCCTATGACCCTAGTGACCCATATGGGATTATAATTAGTTAAAATGTGAAAATAGGTCTCATAGTACTTTCAGCCAACACAAGTTTTCTAAAAAGAAAATGAATAGTAACCCCAGATATTGGAATGATTAATCTCAATGTATTGATTACTCCTAAATATATTGTATGAATGAGACTATAAAGATACTTGGATAGGTGACTAGGCTCTTTAAAAGTGATTGGCTCCTACCCCAGCGATGGTGGTCACACTGTAAAATGGGAGAAATGATATCTGTATGAGCTGAGATCCTTGCAAGAAAGTCATCATGCAAATGCCAGTTTTTATGATCATTCTATTCGATCAGCAGAATTTCTGAATGTGAGCGGAAGACAGGATCTTTTCATCTCCTTTGTTATCTTCTTATGCTGTCAAACCTTTCTGGATTGCCCACTGTATTATCATCTTCTAATAACAGAGGAAGTGAATATCCAACTTCATAATGGAAGCATGCTGCCTACATTATTTTAGATGAAATGTATTCTTTCCTAGAGCAATCTGGGCTGCAGCTGTTTCTCTGCTGAAAACTAATTCAGCAAGTAAACAGTCAGGTTTTACCGATAGACTATCCCGTTTATAATATTCCATTTAATTGCTGGGCAGATATAAGCCAATTCTCTTCTATACGTCTTCAGACTACAATGGTACAAAGAGAATTATAATACCCAACATAATAGTTATCCAAAGAGACATACTGCCATGTAAAAAATATTTAGTAACTGTATTATGTTAGTGTGGTAAGACATTATATTGCTAGACGCAATTACAGCTTGCAATACATAAGAGCAATGACTTTAAGTGAACAGAACAAGCTGAAGACCTGAAGTTTATGTGCGCGTCTATGTGTGGAGGAGGTATTTGTTTCTCAGGGAAGGGTGAAAGGAGGAGTTTAACTTACTGCATCAAACGAAAGGGGAGCATTTTTCCAGATGAAGTGCTTTGAATTTTCAATGACAAAAATCATTATAAAGAAGCAAGGGAAAAATTTACCATTATGGTTGGGGAAAAGAAATTTAAAAATAAAATAAGTGTTTAAAAGAAGCAAGACAAAATAAAAATTGGTTTTAGACAGGGAAGGTTGAATAAATTCTCTTTTTAAAAAGCTCTAACAATAAATAAAATTGTTCATTATAGTTAAAAAAGCCCCACAAATATCAATAATAAAGTCCTCACAGAAACCTGGTATTTCATATTCCAACAGTGTTTCAAGATTTGTATTTGAAAATGGAATTTCAGGGATTACTTTCTGCTTTTCTGTGGCTTGATGAATGAAGAAAGTAGAAATTGTGGATGATGCTACTGTAAGAACTTAAAGCATAACTCTCTCTTCTCCTTCCCAATAACAAAAGATACCCCAAAGCAAAAGAAGACAGCCTGCTGTGAAAGTTATCCAGGTATGAAACATATGTTAAAAATGTTTAATAGAAATGTTTAATTATTATTATTTTTTAAATCCAATTCCCAGAAAGCCAGTAACTCATACTTCTAGTGGAATTTCCCGTTTGCTTTCCCGGAAATCTGACCTTCCTCAATTACCCATTGTTCACCAACTGTGGGAACTCTCTTGGGTTTGGATGACTTGAATCCTTGCACACATTCAGCCATGTGTGTGGGGTCTCCTCCACTTACCCAAGTGCAACCTTCTAATTATGTTCTCAGTCTCAACCTGGGTGCATGTATGACACAGAGCTTCTTACTGGTCTTTTAATTTTACTCAAAGATTTAGATAACTTTATGCCCCAAATTAAACACATATATATTATGGGTAACAGAGAACCAAGCACTTGCAAGGAAAATTTCCTTTTAAAAGTTAAGTATCCAGAGTCATCAGGCAGAGGTTCTCTACCCTAAACTTACAGGAGGGCACTGGTGACAACGTTAAGGCTGCAAAGTCCTTCTTGACTTCCTTGGGCTAAATTATTAATCAATTCTTGTGGACTGACAAAGTGCTTCATATCCACATTATTAAATTTATTTTGCATATTATAACAATTTTTAATTTTCTTTCTTCTATTTGTGAACTTTTAACTGCCTTTTTTTTGTAGTGTTTTTGCCCTGACCTTGAGAATAAAATAGTAGACACTAAATTGCATGTATTGGCATTCAGTGAAAATAACTGAAAGATCTGGGTCCTTATGTTGGTAACACCACTAACTGGGTGTTGTTTTGAGCCATAATTCTACATTCTCATACAATGTTCTAAATAAGCATGGTCCATGAGGAGAGGGAATATCACAAGGTAGAGGTGGAAGATAATAGAAATATTTTAGGCATAAAATGGAAGAATCATACTAGAGGAGAGAAGGCAACATGTAAACTTTCTTCTATAATTGCATCCAGAACAGTTGAAAACATTCTAGCTCCATAGTTTTCTTTGCACATGACTTCTGGTAAAGCCCTAGTTTGGGAAAAGTGCATAGAATTATTCAGGGTCCCTGCCTGTCATCATGATTCCTTTGAGATACTTCTCTCATTTCCGCGTTTCTTTATCTTTTTTTGTTGTTATTTTTGTATTTTCATGCTATCATAATATTGGAAAACATTTATGAATAATTTGTTCTTTCTTCCAAAATATAATATTTTCATTTATATATATATATGTTTTCTAAGTTAAAGAAACCTAAAGTTAATTTTGATAATTAATAAATAATCTTGTGACTTATGGTAAAAGCCTTTATTTATGTGAGTTATATTTTGACTTGTATATAGTAAGCAAAATTGTAGTAAATATCAAATTAGATAATATTAATAAAGTTTCTGTGTTATGTGCCTAAAACATAGTGGAAACTGTGTTAGTACAGTAGAAACATGGCAACGTTGTAGTATAATAACGAAGAACAAGGACTCCGAGATCTTCTTGTCTTAAAATCCTGGCTTTGGCAGGGCACGGTGGTTCACGTCTGTAATCCCAGCACTTTGGGAGGCTGAGGTACATGGATCACCTGAGGTCAGGAGTTTGAGACCAGCCTGGCCAACATGGCAAAACCCCATCTCTACTACAAATACAAAAATTAGCTGGGTGTGGTGGCACGCACCTGTAGTCCCAGGTACTTGGGAGGCTGAGGCAGGAGGATTGCTTGAACCCAGGAGGCGGAGGTTGCAGTGAGCCAAGATTATGCCACTGCACTCCAGCCTGAGTGACAGAGCGAGACTCCATCTCAAAAAAAAAAAAAAAAAAAAAGTTCTGGCTTTGTCTCTTATCAGCTGTGTGTCTTTGTGCCTCATATCTAGAATCTCTGTGCCTTATATACCTCATTTATAAATTGTGTATCTACTTTGAATCTGATGGATTTTTTAAAAATATTACATGTGACAATGAATATATTCCAGTGCCTGGTGTACTATAAACCTCTAATGACTGTGACCTGTTAGTATTCTTAGAGTCAAGACAATTTTACAAATCAACAGTGAAATTGGAATAAACACAAGAGAATGAGAATTTTACAACAAAACCTTCTACTTCACTCCAAATGTAAATTCTGTCTCAAACTGTTAGCAGGACTACTGCATTTTACCTCAGTTCTCCTCTACTGAAACATCCTGTCAACCAAGTGAGGATAACAGAGATAAGTCTGATGAAGATGTAAGACATAGTTCTAAGATTTCTGATCTAAGTCATCACTTGCAAATTCAGAGATTATTTAAATTTGCCATTCTTCATAAACTGGAACAATATCTGGAAATTATCTCTCTGTCTCTCTCTGTCTCACAGACACACACACGTACACACACAAATCTAATGCTCCCTCACTTTCCCAATTCACAAATAATTTTGAAAAGTTTCCCATTTTTTTGGCATTGTGTGAAGGTGTTGGGATGTATTATTTCTGATGGGATAGTCATTCTCCGTTAAACAAAGGGTATATTTAAAGATGTGGAAGTGCCTGGGTGCAGTGGCTCACGCCTGTAATCCCAGCACTTTGGGAGGCCAAGGCGGACAGATCACGTGGTCAAGAGATCAAGACCATCCTGGCCAACACGGTGAAACCCCGTCTCTACTAAAATACAAAAAATTAGCAGGGTGTGGTGGTGGGCGCCTGTAATCCCAGCTACTTGGGAGGCTGAGGCAGGAGAATGGTGTGAGCCCGGGAGGCGGAGCTTGCAGTGAGCTGGGATAGCACCACTGCAGTCCGGCCTGGGCGAAAGAGTGAGACTTCGTCTCGGAAAAAAAAAAAAAAAAAAAATTTAGTCTTCTGCTAGGACTTCAACATGTAGCACAAAGCTATTATTAAACATCCTGTTTTTAAGCAAACTCCCCCCAAATTATCATTGAAAGTATGAGTTTTCTTGAGAGTTTAATGGCTAAAGTGTTACTTGAATGAATTGAAAACCAAATGTAAGGAAAGTAGTTTAATTAATTTTAAACTTTATATTAGAATTGTATCATATTACAAATATACTAGATCCTACATAAAAGTCTTCCTTTTTCCTTTAAAGAGACCCCATCTCTCTTTAGTAGAGACGGGGTTTCACCGTGTTAGCCAGGATGGTCTCGATCTCCTGACCTCGTGATCTGCCCGCCTTGGCCTCCCAAAGTGTGGGATTACAGGCGTGAGCCACCGCGCCAGGCCAAGACTAAATATTTTTGAAACTTGTTTCTATTCAAGAAAAGTTATTTTGTTTTTGGTTTTTTGCTTTTAACTTTTTTTCTCACCACAAATATTCACATCTGTCTTCTTCTTTGTATTTTACCTGAAGAAGAAGAGACAAATGTGCTTTGAGACTATTTCCTGAAACCCTATTAAGGAACCACACTAATCCTAATATGGTCAATAGTCAAGACTGAGAAGTTAACATTCTTAACTTTAAGTACCATGCTTTAAGACTCCTATTGTCTCAGTGACTTACAGCTTCTGAGCTAGTTTTATGTTACGCATACATGGATGGTGAATCAAGATACTGGTAAACTAGCGGTGATGTTGACATTAATGCTGGAAACTTCATGACTGAACTACAAAAAAGGAGAAAAATAACTCCAAAGAAGCTCCATGCTTCAAACTCCACACCCCTTTATTAACATTCCGTCCTACAGAAGCTATTGTATGTTTCCTCAGAGCAAAACTAAATCACCTTCAAAATCCCTCTGTTGGGCGGTTATTTTTCTCTTTGTTTCATACTCATGCCCTTTCTCTAAGGCAGTATGGTTTGGGACACTTAGAAGGCACACAATTTTTTTTTTTTTTTTTGCCTTATGTTTCAAAAGGCTCATTTAATAGCTCTTCTGGAGACCAACTGAGAAAATGCTGAATAATGCATTCTGGGGATCATATTTAGATCTCTGTCACCAGCTATCAAAAAGACACTTACAGGTTCTGTAGAGCATCCTTTTGCCTTTGCCTGTTTAACTAACTCAGACTTCCAGTAAACAACTGAAATATCAGCTTTGTGAAATGTTTTTGATGCATTCAAGCTTACCTGCGTGCATTTCTAAGTGCTGAATTCCCATATTGCCTTATGCAATATGCTTTTATTACAGTAATTTCCATATTAAATTTATTTATTTTCCGATATTTTATTGTTCTATTCCCACACTAGATTGTAAGAGACTTGCAGGCAGGACTCACTCTTAATTACCGCTGTGTCTCCAAAATCTGGTGAGCACTAATTATACAAATAGCAAGCACTAAAAAGTACTTGAAGAATGATCAGGAATTTGTAATAGCTTTGTACTAAAATGCAATCTCTTCCCTTACTTCCGATGGAGGTTTTTTTTTTTTAATTTCAAAAAATGCTATCTGTGGGTTCCACGTCTGTTCAACTCATGGATGAACAAGTACAGATTCATTTTCTTGTGATTATTCCTTAGACAGGATAACAACTACTTACATGACACTTACATTGTGTTAGGTATTATAGGTAATCTTGAGGTGATTTAAAATATACAGGAGGATGTGCATAGATCATATGCAAATATTATGCTATTTTATATAAAGAAATCGAAAATTTGGTATCTGTGGGAGGTCCTGGTTCAATCCCCCGTGGATACTGTGGGCTGTGGGAGGATTGTACGTATTTATATATAAATATATACAAATATATATACACACACACCAGTAATTTAAATAAGTGCATGGATGTGTGTGTGTGTGTATACACCCATATAAAAGAAATAATTCTAAGATAGACTGAATGATTGCTTCTTATTAATCTGCCTTTTCTTCATTTAAAAAGTAATCTTAATCTTCATTTTTCTTGCTCTATCTCATTTTCCCTATGGTGAAATAGCTTTTAGGAACTGCAGAGGGGCATGGCAGAGTGAGTAGCTCACAAGGTCAGGATTTATATCCTGAGGCAAATAAAGCAGACAAACATGATACACTCTAGGTATGGGATTTCAGGAACAGAAGTGGAAAGGCACGCTGGTTTGACATTCAGGAATGCTGCAATGCACTTAAGATTAAGGTCAAAAGGCGCTCATGCTGGAGGATATCCCTTACCATTCCTGTGTAGCAGGATTAGGAAAGAACAGATAAGACATTCATTAGGACAAGAATAAATAAACTTGGGGAATAGTCACATAGGGAGAAAATACCAGCCGTCTTACCCTGAAAATGAATACGCTTGTGGTTCTGATTAAATAATGAAATAGACGGGTATTTTAAGAAAAATGATACCAGAAAAACTCTGCTCCCTACTCAAACTCCTAATCATTATAAATGAATTCTAATGCGTATTTTAATATTTTGTGTTTAGACACTGTAACTTTATGTAACAGAATATGTGCTCTTGTTTTCACAATTGGAAGACAGAATAGGTCTCTTGGCTTTCATAAATAATGACTAAATTATGGGTTTGTGATATTGTTTTTCCCAGGCCATTTAAAAATAAAACTAAAAAAAATTATTGCTCTCTCTCTCTCTCTGTGTCATACTGTTTAATCACATCTTATAATAAATGTTTCTTGGTAATGGCTTAGTTTGGTGAGTTTAGTAAGTCTATTTACCTCTTACATGAAAAGTGAAAAGAAATTTCAATGACTCCTTACTATCTGGGTAAATTCTGTACTTGGTAACTGACTTTCAGTGGCCAGTGTTAGTGCATTATGGGAAAAAGTACTCCGTGGGTTTTGTTACCATAAATGCATACCCATTTCAAAATTGAAAATCAGCTAGTATTTAAAATTACATATTTCAAATAGCAAACATATTAATATCATAGTCATAAGTGCCTCTAATGGAACAATAGTAACAGTGACAATTATTTATTATTATTAGAGTTATTAACAATTATGTTACTAATTATTTAAAATTAGTTTAAATTATTAATTATTCCAAAATAGTTATTCATTATATAAATGGTATTATATAAATTATATAAATAGAATTATACATTATAAATAAAAATATAGATTATAAATAAATAAATTTATTTATATATTATGAATATATATGTATATTCTGTATGAAGCACTGTGCCAAGTAGTTTTTAATGTAATATTTTCCCCATTTTTCATTATTACACTATGAAGTATTATTATAGTCCCTGTTTTAAAGTCTTAGGTTAAGTAATATGCCTTCAAGGTTACAGAACCAGGTCTGTTTGATGCCTAAACCTGTGCTCTTAAACAGCATGCTATATTTTTCCTCTTATGCTGAGTGCCAGATATATGGCTAGTCTCTCAAATACATTATTTTTAATTCTTATTATTCCACATTCACAGATGCAGAAGCTGGAATTCAAACAATCTGTAGATACCTTAAGATCACAATGGCAGGAAGTGATCTGTGGCCTGAATCCATGAATTTTTTTATTTTTACTTTTTAGTACGTCAAAATTGAAACACAACAAAGATGATTTCTCAAAAATAATAATGGTCTACAAAAGAATCTAATTACTTAATTTTGTTTTTTAAATGGTACTACTAAACCCTGATATCAAGAACATGATAAAATGGCTAAGGTCCACATTTCCTGCTGGTGCTAAATACGTTATCATAATTTTATAGATTTGGCAAAGATTCTTAAAGTGATTGAGTTCAAAGATGCTGATATTAGAAATGAAGAAACTGAGGTTCAGTAAAACTGTGTCTTTAGTAAAGCACCCAGCTAGCTAGAGGCTATATGTACTAGTTCTGGTTCTGGCAGCGACCCTTAGTGTAATAGACTTTCTTATGCTGGTTATCAATGGCAATTTTATGAATCTGGAGTTAGAGAGACAGTGTGTTTCTTCTGAGCAAATATATTTCTAACTCATGAGAAGAGGATTAAGCCACCTGAGGAATCTAAATAGAAAGTTGTTTACCTATTCAATTTATGCCATGAAAAATTGTACTGCTCAGAAGCATAGGTTGAGTCATAAGAGACAGGAGTATGAATTGTAGTTCTGTGACTTTAGAAAGTGACGATGTTTCTGATGGTCAGTTTTCAGGTTTATAACTTATAACAAAGTACATATCACAGTGTGCTTTCTCTTTTTGGTTCACATGATGCATCTTTTGCAAAACAGCAATGATATGTGCATATGTTTGTATAGACATATACATACATATATGCACATATGTATGAAATATTATACATATATTAGTAACATAATAGATCACATCAGTAATACTACAGATATAATAATACATTATATTATAATAGCAGTGATAAATGATGATAAATATTTTATAGTGACAACACATTATGCATTACACTAAGTTAATATATATGTATGCAACAGTTACAAGCTCACAATCCCTTACTGCAGAATTCCAAATCCCCTGCACTGCCATTTAAAGTATTTCTTATTCAACACCAGCACCACATATACCTTCTTCCCCACTAAGCCAGACTCTTGTACCATGTACTCTAAGAGATATTTGCAGTCTCCTGATCCTGCCTAGCAAGTTTTTTGTCACTTTCTTTATGAATGCCTTTTCTACCATCAGAGATATCTTTCAGAAACATCATCCCCCTTCACTATCTCACTCTCATCATATTTATAAGACTAAATGTTTACTCTGTCATTTAAAGGCCCTCGAGAAACTACTCCTGAATTCTTTTCTTATCCTCCAATGAGAAGTGTGTTTCCTTATTCTGTATTTCTTTATAGCTTTATCTATGCTTTCCTAGTTTCTTGTCACGTAGTAATTTGATGTTTTGTAAGCTATGTGAAGTTGGGCACTAAGCCATGTCCTCCTGTGACTCTACTGTGGGAAGAATACTCCCTTCCAGTTCGGGGACTCAACACACTTCTTTTGAGTACATTTGTTAAATGATTTCCACAAATGACAACACAGGTATACAGCTGAGTGTGACCTCAACATGGATTTGAGAATAATCTTACTTTATTGCCAATTATAATTTGGGGTCTGTATATTTCAAAACATGATAGGAAGCATGAAAGATTATTTCCAACAGTGCAAATATAAAACTATTTTTTTTTATTTATGTGCTTACATTAGTGTGAAACAAGCATTATCAGCATGTGTTTTTTAGCATTAGTTGACTTAATGAAAATATTAATGAAATGCTACAGGTGGTGAAACAGTATAGATAATATGTGGATAACTTAAATTTGAGAAATACTATTTCAGAATACTTTAGTTAGGAAAGAGTAATGTGATGGATAGAACTAATAAGTGAACTTATTCTGCAGGTACATGCCTCACTGTTTGGAAGCAGTTGCTGTGAGTGAATAATTGCATTATTCGTCAAACTCTAGGGCCATACAAGTTTGGTGACAGGTTGACAGAGCTCTCCAACGTTTATTAGATGATACACAGAAGTCAGCAACACACAGCAATGAAACTCATGCCAAGGATAAGTACCTATATCCACTTGCTGGAGAATTGTAATAAATTTCTTCTGAATTAATGACTAGATTAAATCATTTTGGTCATTTAGTTCATTTAAAAAATGCTAGTGTGAAAGTTAATTTGGGAAAATACCTTTTAGAAAATCTCCTACGAATTATTCAAGTAGTGGTTCTCCAGTGACAGTCTTTGAAAATGTTATTTAATATTGGAAGGAGTCACCCTTTCAAAATGTGTGTGTGTATGAAATTGTATATGTAGGCCAATTTGACACTACATTGCCGTTTTCATATGTACACAAACTACATTATACTGCTTTTAGTATTTTTCTTCTGGTATTGCTTCTCTGCCTTTTCAGTAAGATCAAGTATTGCATTTTTTCCTGTAGAAGTAACACAATATTGTAGAAATGAAGCCCTTTGCTTCCCCATTTTCTTTTGATTTTCCTGTCAATGATAATAAATAGACCTACAACATAGCTCTGTTAAGAAATATGCATATACATAACCACAGGTCTTCTGTTAGAAAAAAAAACACAGGCATTTGACTGAACAAAGCCCTCATGCAATGTTGTATCTATTGAGATGAGAATACATTAAATACTATTTTCAGAGCACTCTCCATGAAGTTACTGAATAGTGGAAAGTAAACAATAAAATAGTTCCTTTAATACATTGTTCAGCCACTTTATAACTACCAATATTCTCACTAGATGATACCTGATAGTTTACTTATTACGTAAATCAGAAACAGCAGAATCACGCTCAATTAAATGCAATAAAACATGCTTAATATATTAAGAGTTTGATAATAGGTGCATTTTTGAAATGGTGAAAAAAATGGCCAAGTTACTGTTTTGTCCATTTTGTATTGTACTTGAAAATCACCAACATCTAAAGATTGTTTTTTAAGTGAAGAAAATCATGAAGATCTAGGTGGATAAATGAATGAAAACCATTCATTATAGACCCAACCCAAGCACTGCATATCTTAGAACAGGTACTAAATTTTGTACTAGAATGAAAATAAGTTCTGATTAAAGATTATTATTTTGTTCCCTTTTATTATCTCCAGATACATTTTAGATTATCATACACATTTCTTACTTATTTATCTCATTCAAGTTTATCTGATGTCTAAAAGTCTCTAATTTAAATCCTGTATTGCTCAGGGTTCTCCAGAGGCAAAGAACAAATACCATATGTAGAGATATATAGAAGGAGACTTATGATAAGGGATTAGCTCACATGACTGTGAAGGCTGAGAGTTCTGCCATCTGCTGTCTCCAAGGCAGAGGCCCAGGAAAGCTGGTGGTACAGTTCCAGTCCCATCCCAAAGGCCTGAGAACCAGGGAAGGCAATAAGGCAAGTCCAAGTCCAAGACCTAAAGCCAGAAAACCAGGAGCATCCATGTCTAATGGCAAGAAAATGTGGATGTCCCACGTCAAGTAGAGAGAGCAAATTTGCCCTTTCTTGGTGTTTTGGGTTCTATTTAGGCCCTAAACAAATGAGATGATGCCAATCACATTGGTGAGGGCCATCTTCTTCAAGTCTAACATTCGACACAATTCCTAACTAATTTCTGGAGGTTTGGGGGGGTTTTTATTTGTTTGTAGTTTTCCAGATTTTGGGATCAGAACAAGCTTACTAGCTTTACACAGATATGCTTTTAGTTATATTTGTATATATAAAATACATATACATATTTATGTATACACACATGCATATATATATATATATATATATCTCCTACCTTTACTAAAACCTCAATTTTAAACCAGTATCATCTATAATTTTTTTTTATTTTTGAGCCACCTCACAAATGCAGAAAATATTATTATTATTATTATCATCAAGTCACCTCCATTCCAGAAATGAGTATTATTTTAGAACTTTCTTGTCTTAGATTTTTTTGGACCAAAAATCTTCATGTCTATCTTTTATCATTAAATGTTGTTGGCTCTTCCTTCAAAATGTATCCAGAACTTCTCACTACCATTGTTGTGGCCAGCTTGCCATAACAGCTACCCATGTCACCCTAGGCTGAGATTCCATCATTACTGACCTGTGTTATTGCTGTGTTCTCCATATGGACACGTTTGCCCCCATAGAGTTAGATAATGCCATCCTTCTGCCAATACCTTCCCATTTCCCTCAGAACAAAAGCCAGTGAAGTCACAATGACTTAAAAGACCTTACAAAAACTGTCAACTGATAATTTTTTACTTTTTTTTCTTCTCAGTCTCCTGTTGCACATTTTGCTGCAGCCAACTTTGTGTACTCCTTATTTCTTGAATACAAACATAACAGCTGCTCCCATCTCAAGGTCTTTGCTGTGTCTGCTCCACAGATAAGGACACTCATCAGCAAGACAGCCACATTGTTCACACCTGCTTTCTCAGTACACCCTACCTTGTCCACTCAGCTAAAATTATAACCCAGAAGAGTACACGAAGGACACTATCTGAATGGAAGGAGGAGTAACAGGAGTGATACTGTGGATATCAAGAGTCCAGAAGAAGAAAGTGATCAGAAGTGTGAACTAACAAAGAAAGGACAGGTGGAACAGTTGTCCTTAAATGTCTTCACTAATGTACTCCATAATTTTTTTTAACTATGTATGCTATGGTAGGAAGAAGAATGACTCTGCTAAAGACATCCACATCTTAATCCCTGGAACCTGTGACTGTGTTATGTTACACAGCAAGAGGAAATTAAGGTGGAAGCTGGAATTAAGGTTGCTAATCTGCTGACTTTAAAATAAAGAGATTATCTTGGATTATTCCAGTGGCCCCAACATAATTACAAGAGTCGTTTGAAGTAGGAAAAGTAAGCAGAAGAGGAGGTTAGAGTCAGAGAGAGATTGGAAGATGCTGATGCTATGCTGCTGGCTTTGAAGATGGAATTAGGGGTTATAACCTAAGAAATGCAGGTGGCTTCTAAAAGCTGGGAAAAGAATCAGAATCAGCCCTACAACCTCCCGAAAAAATACAGCCCTCCCAACACCTTGATTTCAGCCTAATAAGATAGATGTATTTCTGATATCCTATCTCCATAACCATAAAATAATAAATTTGTGCTGTTTTAAGTCAAAAGTAAATAAATAACAAAATTGCAACCCTATATTACACTCGGCACTTTTCATACAACCTTAGCATGTATATTTTTTATAGCACTGATAACTTCCTAAGTATGTTACTAATTTTTAAAATATATATATCACTTCTTTGTGTTTTCTATTCAAATATAAGAAAGGCAAAGGCAGGTTTTTTTGTTATTTGTTTTTTTGTTTTTTCTTTGTATATTGCTGGATGCTAGTGACCAATACAGAGTCTATAACAAAGACCATACCAGTATTTTATTATGATAATATGTTCTCTTTTCATGTGCATATTCAAGTCTCCCCGGATGGACTTTTCTTAAAAGGCAGAGACTGGATTTAGTCTTCATAGAATCTCACTGCAAACAGCACTTCTATACCTTAAACAAAGAAGATACTCATGAAATATTTGTCAATTAATAGGCATTGTACATGTTTTGGTCTTTGGGAACTAACTCCAGGAATGTAGGGCTGCCTTTTGGAAAGTCTTTCTTTTATACCTCATGATTTGATTTGATCAGACAATTCAAAGAAGAAACTGTTCTGCTAACATATATAGCACATGCTGTTAAGAAATCACAGTTGAGAAAAAAAATAGAGGTAAAAAGTGTTAACAAGAGGAAGACGTCTTGTCTGGTGGTGAGTAATGAGGACTAGGTAAACAGCCCATTGGAACAGAAAGATTAAACGTTATTCCAGATGACAGTGATTGCCAAGAATATGCTCATGCTGACGCCCAGTTTCAAAGGCTAAAAATGATAACAGGATGGAAGCAGTTATCGTCTTCACAAGAATTAAATGGGGAAAAAGTCTCACTTCACCTCTTTACTTTGACTATCAGCATTGGAGTTGTAAAAATATTCATGAGTTCTGGAGAGAAGAAAATAATTCCAGGAGACACGATAGGGCATTTTATCCACTTTACCTCTGTGTTTCTCCTGAGCATTTGTTTTGATTTAGCATTCCTTGATTTTTTAAAAATGTATACACACTACTTATGTAAAATTAAACATGTTAAATTCTGCTGGCTCTGTCATAAATAGTTGAATGTCATTCAGAAATAGAGTTAGCTTTCTAAAATTTATATCCTTATCTGTAAGTTAGAAAGAGAAACAGACCTCCCTTCCAGGGTTGTTTTAAATTTTAACATTCGCAATATATACAAAACACAAACAAAGATAATTCTCAGTTATTTACAAAATTATAATGTTGTTACCTAAGATTTTGTATAAGATCCTCAAATTCTTGTATTTTACCATAAATATATGTGGGGTCGGGGAGGGACTCAGTGAAGTGTTTAAAGCAAAGTAGTTTCCATGTAAATCAGAAGAAAAATGAGTTATAATAATTGACTATATTTTACATATGCTATATGTAGGTATATTCTTCATTTAGCTCATCGCCTCAATATGCGTTTGATATCTTTCTTGGTTTTTTAAAGAGACAAGGTCTTTGTTGACCAGACTGGAGTGAGTGGTGCCATGATAGTTCACTGCAGCCTTGAACTCCCAGGCTTAAGTAATCCTGTTGCCTCGGCCTCCCAAAGAGCTGAGACTACAGGCATGTGCCACCATGCCAGACTAAGTTTTTTTTTTTTTTTGAGACGGAATTTCGCTCTTGTTGCCCAGCTGGAGTGCAGTGGCGCAGTATCGGTTCACCGCAACCTCCACCTCCCGGGTTCAAACGATTCTACTGTCTCAGCCCCCCAAGTAGCTGGAATTACAGGTGCTTGCCACCACGCCCGGCTAATTTTGTAGTTTTAGTAGAGCTGGAGTTTCACCATGTTGGTCAGGATGGTCTTGAGCTCCTGACCCCAGGTAATTCACCCGCCTCAGCCTCCCACAGTGCTGGGATTACAGGTGTGAGCCAACACACCCGGCCTACATTATTTTTCTAATTTTTTTGTAGAGACAGGGTCTCCCAGAGTTCCCCAGGCTGGTCTCAAACTTCTGAGCTCAAATGATCCTTCCACCTTGGCCTCCCAAAGTGCCAGAATTACAGGCTTAAGGTAACATGCCCAGCCCTGTTTGGTCTCTTATTCCTTTTCCAGGTTTTGAACCTCTGGTCTAACCTTTTAAGTTTTCTTTTTTCTTTCTTATTTTTCTTACACATATATGTAGTCACTCGGTGGAGAGTACATTAGATTTTCCTAGGAACTATACCAACTTTTGCTTGTTATTTTGTAGCTAAATTTGAAGTGAAACTAATTATGTGTAGATAAGTGCAGAAAAGGTATTCATTGAGTCAGTGATTTATTTAACTTTTCTGAATACAAATCCTGTGGTTGGTCAGAGGCCAGATTCTAAAATGTATCTGACTGCTGAGGTGAAGACTCACAGAATGACCTAAGGAGATTTTCACTACAATTATGAAGAAAAGCGGGGAAAAAAATCAATGATGCAGTTAAGAGCGTTACTATAGATTAAACATAGGAGGATGTAAACACGCTTAGAATGAGCCTTCATCTCCCGCTGGGTTTGAGATAGAGAAAAGACATTTTATCAAAGAAATCATGGCTAAGCCCATTCAAAAATAAAATTAATACTAAGCAGTTAAACCGGGCACAGTGGCTTGCGCCTGTAATCCCAGCACTTTGGGAGGCCGAGGCAGGTGGATCACCTGGGGTCAGGAGTTCAAGACCAGCCCGACCAACATAGAGAAACTCCATTTCTACTAAAAATACAAGATTAGCTGGGTGTGGTGGCACATGCCTGTAATTCCAGCTACTCAGGATGGGCAACAAGAGCAAAATTTCATCTCAAAAAAAAAAAATACTAAGCAGTTAAATAAAGGTAGGGAAGTTGTTCCAGATGGAGTAGTTTGCATCATTTATTCCCAGTTATTTCCCAGCCTGTTATAGGAGTAACAGTCATATACTTCACCATATAACTTTGTAGTATTCCCTAGTAGTATAGACAAGAGTATATTCTCAGCTCTAGTCACTTAAAGTTTGATTATTTGACTTGCTGTGATTGATGGCATATCAGTAGAATGAACAATTTTTTATTTCTGAACTAAGACCTTAACATGCAACATGTGTTACCACTCACTCTCTCATAATTCTGCCTTCCATTCAGAAGGTTATGCCTAGTTAGATGTTAGTTCCAGACTGAGAAGAAATTTGAAGCCAGCTCCAATCAAATCCATGATGTGAATCCATATTTAGGTTAATGGTGTCTCAGTTGATCTGCAGAACTGGGAGTAAGAACTCTTTTATTGTTAGTGTAAGCCACTGAGTTCAAAGATTGTTGTACAGCATTATTTTAGAAAAACTGATCAATCAACGTATTTGCATATGCGTGGAAGCACTAAGATGTGAAAGATTAGATTATACCATGTCTAAGGGCTTCGAATATAATAATATAAGAGGGAAAGAGCAGGAAACCTGGAGTCTTGAATAGCATGTCAGAGAAATTATAATAGACCAAAGGCAACTGAGAGCCAAGTATAAATTTTCGGGAACTGAATAACTGAAGAGTAGACTGATATTATGAAGACATTTTATTAGCACTGTGAAAGATACATTAAGGAGAGTAAAAAAGTGGAAGCTAAGATACCAGCAAGAGCCAGACATAGATAATGTAGTGAGAAATAATGAGAGTGTAACATCAAGTTGTAGCAATAGGGATGGACAAAAGAACCTTGAGTAAAGGTATAAAATATTTAGAACCAGTAGCATCTTTTTTTTGGAGTGTGGAAATGCATTTTTAATAAGCCATATTATTCTAGTAACAAGTTGCATTTGGTAAGACACAATGAAACAATGTTGGTATGCAGAATAGAAATCTCTGGAAGATGATACTGTATTTACTTTTGTCTCACATAGGCATTCACAAGTAAAATGCCAAAGTGCAAAATTCATATTATGTAGTACACACAGGGAGCTATCTAAAGATCCCTGTAGGCTCTGGGATGTATTTCTTATTGTTGACCTCATTACTAGATTCATTTGTTTATTGAAATAATCTGTATCTTGTTATTATTTATAATTAAGAATTTTCTCGAATCTTTTCCTGAAATTTTGGAACACGTGGAATATAATTTCTCTTAAAATGATTCCTAGAGAAAATCATTCTTCAAAATTAATCATGTTAATGAAAATACGATAATAGGTTTTCTTTTTTTAAGAATGAAGCTTGTGATATAAAGTGAGGTTAACAGTCCCGCTGTGGCTTATTTGATACATTCATAGATGTTCATTCCTATATATTTTTTCCCTAGGGGTTTGTCATTTCTAGATTTAAAATTTGCCTTATAGCATTGTTTCTCCAAGGCATATGTTTCTGATACATAAAATGTTTGTAATTTTGTTAATTCTGCCATTCATTAGCTCAATAATTTCTCTCATTAAAACCCTGTAAACTATGAATTTCAAAGAAGTCTATTCTGCATTCATTTGGTTCATAAAGTTTCCTCTTTGTGAATGTTATATTAATAAAACAACTTCACAACATTCGTTTAACATGTATGTTAAACTCACCTGTATGAACTTTTTAAAAAAGGTAAGACTTGCGGCTGAAAATTTTCAGAGGAGTTACTAAATTCATAGTTTTCCTGTGTATGTTCTACTATCTTTTTGCACGTAAAGAACAGCTTTCTGTGGATGACTTTCCATATGCTGTGTATTCATAAAGTTTCTATTGAGTATGAGTTTCCTGGAGGATGACAAGATGATTCCACTTAGAGTTTCTCTTTATATATGATTTTGTTGGTATCTCCTGTGAATTCACTTTTCAGAGTTTCATACATTTATCAACATACAGGAGAGAAACCCTATGGTTGTAATGAATGTGGAAAAGCCTTCACGTTCAAGTCACAGCTCATTGTACATCAACGAGTGAACACTGGAGTAAAACCCTATGGATGCAGTCAATGTGAAAAAACCTTTAGTTTGAAGTAGCATCTTTTAACCTATTTGGAGAAGCTGAGGATTAGGGGAACTTAAATCAAGATACTAAGTGGACTATGGTACCTTTCATCGGGGTATGGGCTACACAAAAAGTCAGATTTGAGGAAAAATATTAAAAGCTGTATTTTGCATAACAAGTGGAGGTAACTTTGGGCTATAAAAGTAGAAATTTTTCTAAATCAGATATATCGGTTTGAAGTTGATGACTAAGTGCCAGGGTGGATAAATGGATTAAGAAGTTATCAGCACATAGATCTTAGTTATAAGCTTCTTCTGGAACAAAATGTATAGACTGAGTAGTAGGAGATGACAAAAGGGAGCACCTTGGGTACATCAGTACTTATAATTCGGAAATAAGAACATACACAAAGAAGACTGAGAAAAAATTATGTAGCCAATAAGAGAAAAAAATATATAGCACATGGTATTCTGGACACCAGATAAGGAAAGTCTGAAGGAAGAGAAAATTGACATGTTCAAATGATGAATACAGAATACACAGGAAAATATTGAGAGATGGTCTTTGAGTTTCTCTATTAGGAGGTAATTGTGATCTTGCATAGAAGAGTTGTGGTGTCCTAGTGCTGTTTAAAATCAGATTGAAATTAGTTTAGGAGAAAAAAGTGTGCTTGAAACCATCAAAATATTTTTTAGGTAGCTTGGTCATAAATTATAGGGAAGAAATAAAGTGCCAGATGATAAGAAGACACAGGATCAATATCGATTGATAATTTTATTTTTGTTTTAAAATAATTATACCTAAACAGTCTCAGATTCTAAGAATAAAAAAAAGTCCAGTGACAGAACACGATATACAAGAAAAAGTAGAGAAAAATAATGGAAAGGGGATGCACTAGAGAGAGGAGTAGAGGAAACCAGCCAGATCACAAGCAGAAGAATCAGCTGTAGAACTAGGAGTGTTTAACTTATACTTAAAAAGCAAAAAAAAGTAAAACAAAGTAATTTTATTGTCTTTGTTTTCTTTGTCAGATTCTCTAATTATATCTGTGTCCTCCAGTATTTGAGTCAAAAGTACCTATTGCATTGTACATATAGTAATTTAAGATTGTATGTTAGTCATTGTGATGATACATGTCTTAGTCTGTTCAGGCTGTTATAACAAAGAACCTTGACTGGTAATTTATAAACAATAGAAATGTCATTTCAGAGGCTAAAAAGTCCAAGATCAAGGCACTAGAAATTCAGTGTCTGTTGAGGACTGGTTCTGTTTTCTTCAAAGATGGTGTCTTCTATCTGTGTCCTCACATGCCTGAAGGAAGGGACAAGCTCCTTAATGCCACTTCTGCAAGGACACTAATTCTATTCATGAGGGTGGAGACCTTGTGACCTAATTACCTACCATAGGCCAAGCCTCTTAATTCTATAGTGTTGGGAACTACGTTTCCAACATATGAATTTGGGGGAACACCAGCATTCAAATAGCAACACATTACAGATTCTGTGTTTTTTTGGTTTTTTGTGTGTTTTGTTTATTTTTGTTTTTATTTATTTATTTATTTTTGCCTTTTCCCCCCTTTTCTTTCTGGTAACAATTTAACTTAGATGCAATTAAACTCTAAGCTCTATCTCTCTTACTGTTAATGGCAGCTGGAATGTGGTCAATTATTTCAGCCTTTACTGAGCTGCTTGGAATATCCTCCATGAAAGTGCCAACCAGAGACCAGAACAGAATTTATACACACAAATTGGGGCGTTCTCCTTCTGGATATCTCTGCTCGTGATTACATCTCATTTTCTGTCATCCGTAACCTTCCCAAACTGTCTGCCTACTTTTGCTAAATTTACAGTGCTTTAAAGTAGTTGATTTATATGCTTTCTCCAGAGTGTATAGTTGTTTTCAGAGAGGGAGTTGACCCAAATTGAGTTCCCTCCAGGAGAAATGTCACAAGTTAATTTTGAAACAGTCTTTCACCTGTGAATTTGCAATTCCTATCTGCGGATAATTGGCTAAAAATAATTCTTAAAGAGAATTATTTATGATCATATACCATTTAACAACAGAGAACATAAAAAGTAAAAAAAAACTAAACATGTCTCACTTTATGACACCACTTTAAGTTTCTGAATGAAGCAGTTATTAATAATGTTTGTAGTCTTAGATTAATTAAAAAGCCAAGGAGTTCTAGGTGTAAGATAGGGTGCCTCATTTTAGATATATATTGTGTCTTCAGTTTGTCTTCTACAAAAGCAGGCCTTATCACTTAAAAATTATCTGAATTTATCAAGTCATATTTTCTAGAATTTAGAATATTACAGTAAAAATGGAATTCTATGATTTGTGAATAACTAAGATGAAAAACAAAGCCATATTTTTCCATAAAGCCCTATTTCAAAAGTAAAAGTATGTAAATTTAATAGTTATTTTGCAGCTGAAATGATTAACTGTGATGACTCAGAATTTTTCTTCATTTTGACTCAAGCTTTTATGTGCCCTCCCCAAAACCCTTGTTTTTGTTCATTCAATACATTTTTCTTTTTATAAAAACAACTTTTAAATATACTTAGCTGAAATTTGTTCATGAGATCAATGTCATTCATCCTGTTTGGCTTCAAAAATAATTCACCAAGACTTGCTTAAATGGTATAAATTAATGTGTTCCCCAGGCTTCCTATTTCCTGTATTGACAGTGATGATGGACCACTGCCTGCATCCACTTTCTCCAGGAAGTTTTGTTACAAAGCTGCAAGAGATCCACACTCATGCCCCATACTACTTGTGTTTGAAGGCAGAGAGTCTAAATAAGAGAACCAATCAAAGCAAAGCAAAGAAATAGGCAAGCTCACTGTCAAACAACTTAACAAAGTAGCAAATTGAAACCACAGAACAGCCTTAATTCACTTCCAGTTTCCTTTTCAGTTTAACATCAAGACAACTGCATTTACTCTCCTCTTAATTTTCACACACTTATTTGAATAAAACGAAATGCAGTGACCATCAAAAGACAGACAGAAAGAAAAACAACAAATAGTTTAAAATATTGTATTGAAACCAGCAAAATTCTGATACCAGAATCTGACCAGGACATTATAAAAAGAAACATATAGAAAAATATTAATCATGAACACAGGGATAAAAATGTTACAAAATATTGGCTTAACAAATGTAGCTAGATATAAAAGAATAGTGCACTATGGCCAAGAAGGTTTTATCTCAGTAATGCAAGATTAAGTCAACATTCAATTAACACAGTAAAAGAATAAGGTAGAAGACTGTTATAAATAGTTTAATAGAAACAGAAAAATGATTTAACAAAATTCAATACCCAATGTAAAAAAAAGTAGAAAAATAGAGATGAAGAAGAAAAAGTCTAGAGCTAACACCATATTAGGATGAAATATTGAAAGTTATTATGCTAATATTTCAATGATGCAATAATGCTTATGCTTTCCAATTTTATTCAATATTATGCTAGACTTTCTACCATTGAAATAAGAAATTTTTTTTTAAAACCACACACATAATCCCAGCACTTTGGGAGGCCGAGGCAGGCAGATCGTGAGGTCAGGAGAACAAGACCATCCTGGCTATCACGGTGAAACCCCATCTCTACTAAAAATACAAAAAAATTAGCTGGGCATGGTGGTGGGCACCTGTAGTCCCAGCCACTTGGGAGGCTGAGGCAGGAGAATGGTGTGAACCCAGGAGTCGGAGCTTGCAGTGAGCCAAGACTATGCCACTGCACTCTAGCCTGGGTGACAGAGCGAGACTCTATCTCAAAAACAACAACAACAACAACAACAACAAAACCACAACACACACACACAGATTGTAATAATATAAAACTGTCTTTATTTATAGATGGTGTGTTTGTTTAGCAAGAAAATCCTAATAAATCTTTATAAAACCATTAGAACTACTATGCAAATTTACGATGGCCACCAGGATACATGGTATACACACATACACACATATGCATACATATATATACACATATGCACACACACAAACACACACAAATGTATTTGTATACTCTGGCAAATTAAAATTGAAAATTACATTTATAACATCAAAACCCAAAGCCAATTATAAAATATATGTGACAATTCTAAATCGAAAAAATAAAAAATATTGTAGAGAAAAATTAAACAAACCTTTAATAGATTGCTACATGAATCATGCTTATTGATTGAAAGACTGTGTGTTTTTGAAATATTAATCCTCTCAAATGGTCTATTGATTCAATGACACTTTGATCAAATACTAGCATGATTTTTTAAATAAAAATTAACAAATTGGGTTTGAAATTTATTTATATGTTGAATCTGAGAATAGCCAAATCAATCTTGAAACAGAAAAAATAATTTAGAAGATGCACTATTTTATATCAACACCTTAAAGTTTTATGGCCAATACAACATGGTATTTGTGTAAGCATAGTCAAATAAATCAATGTAACTGAATAGAGTCTTGAAATACACTCATACATGTTGAGTTAATTTAATGTTCACATTGCATTAAAGGAAATCAATGGGGCAAAAGAATGGGTTTTTAGCAAATGATGCTGGAAAAACTCGATATTTACATGGAAAATAGTGTGAGTTTCAAGCACTATACCATTTCTAATACAAAAAGGTGGACCATAGACCTAATACATAACCATTATTAAGTTTTAATTTAGAAAGAAAACATCACAGGGAGAAGGTGGCTATCTACAAGCCAGGAGAGAGGCCTAGAAAAAATCAACCCAGCTGGTACTTTGATGTTGGACTTCCAGCCTTCAGAACTGGGAAAAAATAAATTTCTGTTGTTTAAGCCACCCAGTCTGTGGTTTTTTTCTATAACAATTTTAGAAAACTAATATAATGACTAGATTTCTTTATGCTGTTTGAAATAAAAGAGAAGGGAGAGGAGGGGTGGGGAGGGGAAGGGGAGAGGAGAAGGGAAGGGAGAGGAGAAGGGGAGGGAGAGGAGAAGGGGAGGAGAAGAAGAGAGGAGAAGGAGAAGAGAAAGAAGAGAACTTTCTGGTGAAAGCAATGTTCTATAACTTGATAAGGTTGGCAAGAACATACAGATTTGTCTTCTCCATTGAATTGCACACTCGAAATCTTTGTATTTAATTTTATGTAAATTATACTCCAATAAAAATGATTAATAGTTGACATTATCTTTCTTTCTTCTTCAGATTTTTTACTTCCTATCTTTTGGTTAGTTTATGAATTGTAAGAGAGCAAAAGTAACAGTAATGAGAAGCAGTATGAAATTTCCCTCTGAAGGAACCCCTCAAGGCCGTAATGAGATGCTGGTTAGCAATATGTTACAGTTATCTGGATAGTCCTCTACATCACAAAAAGTTTGAAATGGCATAAAAATAGATTTATACCTAATTTAACTCTTCAGTCAACAAGCAGTTCATGAGGATAATAAAAATACGTGTGTCAGAATATCTTTTAACATTGAAAATTATTTCATGTATATGTTATTTTATTATCAAATATACAATTAAATGAAAATATAAAAATAAACTAGTTATCCAAACAGGGAAAATATTATTAATCTCCAATTTACAGATGATGAAAAATGCTTAAAGAGGAAAACTGCCCCACCCAAAACTGCGTAGTTAGTATGTAGTAGAACTGAAACTGAATTCAAATACTTTAAGATTTGATTCTGTTTTTCAAGCAATTTCTCTTACTGGAACAACTTTCTTATTAGACAAATTACTATACCAAACTCACACTTGCATTATTCATGGATTCCCTAGAAGAAAATGATCTGAGAAGCAAAAAGAATCAGATAGAAGGGTTTAGGAAAGATAAAAGTGGACAACGGACTTTTAATAAGTGGTCACATTTTTTTCTACAATCAGTACAGCTACTTTCTAGAGATATAATGATAAAATTAACTTTGAGGTTTGGAGAGTTAAATGTTTTTAGAAGCTGGGAGATGAAGTGTCTTAATTTCAGAAAACAGAGAAAGACCATATATTTTCAGATATGCTTAGCTTCACTTTTGTTTTTGATTTCCATGAAAAATGCCTCATCTTGCCAAAAGTAATCATTCCTCGGTCTAAGAACAGATTTTATGTCATATGTCTCCATTTACTATCATTGTTCACTTATCATTTGGCAGTTGGCTGTCACATGTTGACAAGCTGTTTCTGTCTTCTCTTTTCTGCCATCCACTTATGTTGAGATTTAAAGAAATATCTTTTTACTTGATAAACCTCTAGATGCAAAATATAAAATTGCCTTTTGCCATAATCACTTTAATTATCTTTCTAGATCACCCGTCCTTGAAAAGGTATTTTTGCTCTCCCTTTGAGAATTTCCTCAAAGTTATAATGTTTTTCTCCAATAATTTTACTTAAAAATCTAAGTTTCGTAATATGGAGTAAAAATTGGTTTTAATTTTCTTCTTTTAGCTTATTAGTGAGTACTGATTCTTCAAAAGGGCTCTGCCACATCTGCATTATTTTACCTTAGGAATAATTTAGATATACCTATAACATTTCTGATTTTTCTGACACTGAAAACTCAATTTGGACATCTGACATTTTTTCTTCTCAAACTTTACCTAACCCATTGCTTATAGAGCTCCTTTTGTTAAATGTTCTGAAGAGTTCATTGATTTTTTACCTGTCAGTATCATAAGCAGAATAATAATTGATTCTACTCATTCAGGTTCTACTGTGAGCCACAATTTTCCTGGTATATAAAAACTGATTTAAATCTAGCAGTGATCTAGGAAGGCAGAATTTATTATTCTTGATTTATAGAAAAATAAAAATTCAGAGAGGTTAGGTGAGTTGACTAATGCCACACAGATGGTAAGTAATTGAGGTGAGACAAAGTAATAGGTCTTTCTGACTTTTAGAGTTCTCAGAGCTTGGCAGTGCCCTTGTCAGCTATGCGTCCCTGGGGTTGCTGTGTTCTATTAACCAGCTCCATAACTTTACATGAGTCTGGTCCCTTGGCTGTTACTCCAACCTTGCCACTCATTATAAAAATTGCCTCCTGTCTGATGGTTGTTAAGCACCACTAACTGGTCTTTATTGTTTCAAATCTTATCCTCCCGACTGCTATCATGAGGCCAATCCCATAATGGCCTCTTTTACAAATTGACCCTAATGCAGATAGCTACCACTGAAATTCTCATGGATGTCAGGGCCTCTCTAACCTATGTTACATTTAGCCAGCCTCACAGGGAGCTCTAGAGCAAAACAGGTCCTGTCAAAGTTGTCCCCCACTGGAACTAAATAACTCTACCTCCAACAGCTGTTAGATATGGGCTTTCAGCTGTTAGATTTTGACCCTTAGTGAGGCAGCTTTCTGCAGATGAGATGACTCTGAAAAATTCAACAGCTGAGGGGTCTGGTACAGGATAGCTGTACAATTAATGTGTAATAAATGAATGAATGGGTAATGAAGTTGTCATGGAGATTTTTCAGTAAATACAATAGATTAAGAAAATATTAAATAAAATATTAAAAGTTAGCATGCCATCTTTACCAGTATTTATTCATCAACTGCTTATTTAAAATATCAAAAACATTTCCAAACTAATTCAACCATGGCCAATATAATGACCTAACAATGAATACAATGAAACATTTAGTGAGCATCTGAAAGCTTGTCAAGTACCTCACATCTGGCTACTTGGGACTCTGTAAATGCTGTGTTGAATGTAACTCTTCATCATGGTGTTTTGGCTCAATGTAGACACAGCTGTGTAATCCTGCTGGCAAGTCCCACCTGTGAACACTAGATAGTGAAATCCTTATTTTCAATAAAATACTAAGATTTATGCCAGCACTTCATAAAGTTTCTAGGTGATATTTTAATTATTAAGACTTTTTGCAGTCATTTTCATCTTCATTCAATTTGCTTTCATTGAGAAGTAATAAAAGGGAGGGGAAAAAAACTCTCTGAAATTGACAATGATCTTGGTATACACTTTATGTTTTCTTTTAGAGGCCGCAAGCTCAAGTTCAAGGTATTGGCAGGGTCATGCTTTCTGTAATGTCCCTAGGAGAAGATCCTTTCTTGCCTCCTTCTTGCTTCTAGTGTTTGCTAGTAATTCTTGTCTTATAGATACATCACTCCAGTATCTGCCTTCCTGTGGGCTGAAAGTTTGTGTTCCCTCAAAATTCATTTGTTGAAACCTAATCCCCAATGTGATGGTATTGGGGGTGTGCTTTGGGTGATAATGAGGCCATGAAGGTGGAGTCCTCATAAATAGAATTAGTACCTATACAAGGGGCTGAAGGGGCTAGAGTTCTTTTTTTAATTATGCGAAGACACAGAGAGAAGGAACCATCTATGAGGAAGTAGGCCATCACTAAATTGCCCATATCTTGATCGCAGACTTCCCAGCCTCCAGAACTGTAAGAAATACATTTCTGTTGTTTATAAACCACCAAGTTTAAGGTGTTCTGCTGTAGCAGCCCAAAGGAACTAAGACATGTCTCTTTCATCACATGACACTTTTCCTGTTGTGTCTAAATTCTCCTCTTCTTATGAATATGCCAGTCATTGGGACAGGGTTCACCCTAATCCAGTATTGTTATAACTTGATTACATCTGCAAAAACCCTATTTCCTAATAAAGCCACCTTCACAGACACTGGGGTTAGGACTTCAACATCCTTAGGACAGGGGATTGGACATAGTTAAACCCACAATAGTGGGCTATTCACATTTATACTTGAAATTCATACAGAGTTGACTGACAATCCATCTCAACTTTTCCATTTCCCATATATTTTTACTTTTAGTTATACGTACAGTTGTGCATAAATAGCCTTTAAACGGCTCTTCCATTTTATTCTAAAATGTTTCTAAAATCAGAACAAAGACTGAAACTAAACTTCTGTGGATAAACAAATTGTATTGTGGAAAGAAAATCCGATCTGCAAAGCTTCAAAATTGTATTTTTCGTACATGAAAAGAAGAATGTATTAGCTTATTCATGTTTTCACTCACTTCTTCAAAATTTATCTTTGAATGATACTTACTGGAAGCAATAGACTCTCTCACGAAACTTCCAATCTAATTGTGCAAGACAGTAGCGATCTTTTTTTTTTTTTAAAAAAAAGAGATGTACAACTACAAATTGTGACTAAATAGGGAAAAGAGCATACACTGTGGGAATAATGTGCAAAATCTTCACAATGAAAAGAAACATGCCACAATGGATGAACTCAAAGAAAGCTACTGGAGGCAGAGGAAGTTTGGGTGAGCCGAGGAAGGGTGAAGAGGCAGGATTATGGAGAACATTCAGAGCCTAAGAAGGCTGAAGTGTCAGCTACTCAAGTCATTATCTGGCTGATAGTTGATAATGATAATGATAAAGGAACCTGTAATTAACTCTTATGAAAATGGTAGTATATGAGTTATTATGACACAATGCAGGCATCTTTAAATGTAACATTAAATCACAAATTATAATACAAATAAACTTCCATTATGCTAAACCTGGAATGTTTCCTTCAGTGTATCCTGTATATTTTTTCATATCCTTCGATTAAATTTTAATAAACATTTCTAGCGCAACTACCAATCATTGCCAGCAATGTTTTCTTTATTTTTAAGCCTTGATGTATAATTGACAAAAAAGATATATATACATACACACACACACACACACACACACACACACTCACATATACATATATATATACATATATGTATTCAAGGTGTACAACACAATGCTTTGATAAAGGTACCCTGTATCAAGTGGATTATCACAATCAAGCAATTAACATAGTCGTCTCCTTATATAGTTTTCTTTGTGTGTGTGTGTGTGTGTGTGTGTGTGTGTGTGTGTGTGTGTGTTAAAAATACTTAAGGTCTACTAGTGATTTCAAGTATGCATTATTAACTGTAGTCACCATGGTGAACATCAGATCTCTAGAACTTACTTATCTTAGAAATGCAAGTTTGTACCGTTTAATGAAGATCTCCCTATTTTCCCCACCCCGTGACCCCTGGAAATCGCCCTGCTACTCTGTTTCTATGAGTTAGACAGTTTGAGATTTCACATATATGTGAGTTAAAAATGAACAGAAATGTTTGGAAAATACATGATGGGGTAAATAAATGTCATATATATTTTGCATTTTAGGTCTGGAAATACATGATAGAAGCTGTTTTTATTGCTTTATTTTTACATTAATATAGAAATCTACAAAGTTATGATGAAATAAGTCTATTTACTTTTACACACTTCTGTTTCATTACAAAGTCTTAGAATTATTTTCATATTCATAGAGCTAGATTTTATTATGTACAGTTGAGAATTAAAATCCACTATGACTGAAGTGAGTTTCACAAGGTTGTAAAAGATATGTATCAGCAGAACCAGGCCCACTGCTAGCCAATATGAATGAATTAGGAAAAGGCATCCTACTTCCTAAGTGTTACAGGCAAAAGGATGGGTGGAGCTGAAACCTAGTATACACACCAGTCATCAAGCACACCTCCCAGTGCAGGGGTGCATTTGTATTCTTGCCTGTGACACAACCTACCCAGCTAGCTGTGTATTCCTAGGCAGAAGAATGAGAACTCAACTGTCCCAATTAGAATCCAACATGGTACCCTAATTTCTGTAACTTCGCTGAAGAAAAGTGTTTTTCACATTGAGGATAAATAACAGTGGTCATTGACAAAGTAACTAATAATTTGCTAGGCACTTTGGTCATTTTTTTTAAAACAAAAGCATAACTATTGTAACCATACTTATTCTTGCATTCATATCTACATACATTCCTTCAACAAGTACTGTCCTAGATGCTGAATTAAATGTATGTGACTCTAAATCTTGTGAGAAATATTGGAGAGACTGTACACCTGAGAATTACAAAATTACTCTAGGCACATAATGACTTCAGCCAAATCCTGCACCAAGAGACTTGACCAAACTTTAACATGGTTTCTAGTAGCCAAAGGCTATCCACCCAACCTTTTTTTGAGTTTGTACTAGGCCATTCTTTCATTGCTATAAAATAACTGAGACTGGGTGATTTTTAAAGAAAAGAGGTTTAACTGGTTCATGATTCTACATGCTTCGTAGGAAGTAGGGAGCTGGCATCTGCTTGGCTTCTAGGGAAGTCTTAGGAAGCTTATAATCATGGTGGAAGCTAAAGGGGGAGCAGGCACGTCACATGGCAAAAGTAGGAGCAAGTGAGCATGAGCGAGAGAGAGAGAGAGAGAAGGAGGAAGAGGAGGAGATGCCACACACTTTTAAATGACTAGATCTCTATAGAACTCATTCACTATTGCAAAGACAGCACCAAGCCATGAGGGATTTTTCCCATGACCCAAATATCCTAATGCTGTCAGAGCTCCTGTCTAAAACAAACAAACAACAACAAAAAACCTCAAGGCTGTCAAAAAACTTTTCTGTTTGTTCCAGCCAACACCTGATGATAGGCCCCTTATTTCCCTTGCTCAGAGCACTTACCATAAAGGGCTTACAATTATGAACTCTTCCCCCATCTCATTCAGATGTCTATATATCTCCTACCCCTCAGGAGTGTCTTTCTCAAGGACTTGAAAAACTATTTTAAGTGTAATCATAAGGAAATATGGGGTCTCTGTCTTCCAGCATCTGTGAGAAGACAGGATTACCAGCTAACAGACATGGTTGGCCTAACCACGCTTACACTGAACAGCCCTTTGTGCATGTTCACTTTTTTAAAGCTAATTCAGCTCCTGCTTCTCTCTTCCTAATCCCCTTTTCTCCCTTTCAAATGCCCTATCACCTCCGTGCAAATTGTAATGGAGTTCAAATATTTCACTGAATAAAGTCTGTTCTCACCACTTTAATACCTGGCTTTTCTTGTCTTTGAAACACCACAACGGCCTTCTGAAGGAAGCAAACATACTTTGAAACATGTGACCTTACCATTCTGGCAGCAGATACTGGAACCAGAGGTAATATACCTGGTGCCACAATAAGAATCTACTGTATATGTTCAGGGGAGCTCATGGTTAGCCTAAAATGAATGCTCTTCCCCAAAAGGATGCTTTATTTTGGAAGGAGATGATGACCGATCACATCCCCATTTTTTAGAAGGCTGAACATAGATACAAAAAAAGCGAGGCCCTCTATGTAGAGCTACACAAGGAGAAAGCAGTACGTTGAAGCAAGGAATGGGAGGAAGTAAGTGAAAAAGTAATGAAGCCAAGAGAAAGAAAAAACCATGAGGGTGGAAAAAAAAGGAAAAGGAATAAGACTTAATTGCATTAGGACGGAAACACGGCAGAGAGAGAAGCAGGGAAGGAGTGGGGAACTGGGTCATGTATGACACAGCATGAGAACGAGTTTGTATCCTGAGGTGAAATTCAGGGAAAGTGTTCCACGAGTTCAGGACACACAGTTCTTCCTAACCTTTTACTTCTCCACCTGTCCTGATACTGTCTGTTCCATTAACCAAAGAAACTGGATGATTTTAAGACTTGCATCTTGACAGAGGCTAATCAACACACACAGAATGTAAGTACAAATAAAACACATCTCCTGCCCAGAAGAACTCTCAGGTTAATCAGTGAGAAATTACCCTAATTATTATCAATAGCTGAGTCCACATCAGGATCTCTAGACACTGCAGCAACTTGTCATTTTGTCCTTCCCAGAACAAAGTTCTCAATTCTCATTCATCCATCAGGATTGCTATGGTGCAATCGCTGATTTGGAGTTGGCTAGATAGGAGGCCTGATTGATTATGCAGAGCAGTTTATAGCTCAGATAAAAGGTCAGTCTAACTCACAACAATTATAAAGTCACTTTATATAGCCTTCATGGTTTATTGCTGATTTTAAAAGTATGACAAGAGCATATGAAGATGTCAGAAATATGCAGATTTCATAATTTGATCACTTGCTTGCCTGCCTAACCTGGCCAAGTTTTTAGAAAAAAAGAATGTCCATCTGCTCAAAACAGGAAGTACCAATCCAAAAGAAAGAGAGGAAGGGAGGAAGGAAGGAAGGAAGGAAGGAAGGAAGGAAGGAAGGAAGGAAGGAAGGGAGGAAGGGAGGGAGGAAGGCAGGCAGGCAGGCCTACTGCTTCAGGCAAGTCTTCAGGATTTGTTTTGAAATTATATGTAACAAACCTGCACGTTGTGCACATGTACCCTAAAACTTAAAGTATAATAAAAAAAAAGAAAATATAAACATGATTTCCTCAGCTGGAATATAAGTCTCCTGAGAGCAGAGGAACTATGCAAGTAAATAGAAAAGGTGTAATGGTTGTGACAAAACTAACATATGTATCTTGTTGTTTAGATGAAAATGTACCTTTTACAATAATAGCATGTATTTCCCAATTGGGCCCCAAACAATACCTTTTGTGTGAGGTTGATAGTCATCTTTTAGCAATAAATGCATGATTGTACTAAAAAAAAAAATTACCTCAATCCCTTTTCAGGCACAACTGCTCAAGGTAATGGCCCAAATTTGACCGTCCCACTTTCTTTCAATAAAACCTCATCTGCCTTACTTCTTGTTCTTTCAGAGAGTAAATAATTGGCTACTATCAGCATTAGACAGTTTTGCTTTATCTGTGAATTTAAACATCCTAAGTCCTAAAAGAATATTAGTAAGAACTTAAACCACCAATAAAAGGCACTGTTAGGCTGGGCATGGTGGCTCACGCCTGTAATCTCAGCACTTTTGGAGGCCAAAGTGGGCAGATCACTTGAGGTCAGGAGTTCAAGAACAACCAACTATCCTGGCCAACATGGTGAAACCCATCTCTACTAAAAATACAAAAATTAGCCAGGTGTGGTGGTGGGTGCCTGTAATCCCAGCTACTTGGGAGGCTGAGGCTGGAGAATCACTTGAACCTAGGAGGAGGAGGTTGCAGTGAGCCAAGATTGTGCCAATGCGCTCCAGCCTGGGTGACAACAGTGAAACCCGGTCTCAAAAACAACAACCAAAAGGTATTGTTGGGCAGGATTTGAAAACATTGGGTTGAGTGATAGCTGCTGCTTGAAAAAGCATATCCAGAAATAATGTCTCATCTGCCCTTTGACTACAGAGAGCAATTTAACTTCTAATTTCTGTGACAGACATTTTCACAAGTACCCTATGATTATCATTATGGTCAACATTAGAGAAAAGACCTATTTTTATTATTCATAATTTTCACTACTAATTATATTTCATCGGTGTGTGTGTATATATATACACACACATATATATACATATATACGTGTGTGTGTTTGTGTGTGTGTGTGTGTGTGTGTGTAAATTCCCATTTTGGAAAAACTCAAATTGGATCAAAAGAAGTTCAAAGTTTTTTGAAGGTCACAAAATTAAGAGTTAGATCCATAAATCCAACTCCTACTTTTCTGGTATTTATGACAATAGAAGGTTTTATCAGGGCACCATAACTTCGCTCAGGCTTAAAATTAACGATCTAATAAAGTTGGAAGTATATGCTCCTTTTGTAAGGGCAAACAGAAGCTGTTCTGTAGGAGAGAGATTGGCAAAACAAAAGATTATATTTTAGTTATTTTTATGTTTTCAGATAGAGTGGATAAGAGAGACTTATGTACTGCTACAAATAACTAAATATTTTGTAAACCCCATTTTAGAAACTATCCCTACTTTGATCATTGATAAGTAAAAAATCTATCAAGTTAATATAAACAAAACAGCAAAATGAAAATCCAAAGCAAGTTCTCAATGTGAGCTGTTAATTGATCCAAACTGTATTATCCCAAAGGGTTTCATGAACAAATTAATGCAACCTTTTTCAGGTTACAAAGCATTTTTATATAAGCGTTTATTTTATCCTCATAGTTTTTATGAGGCAGAGGCAGAGATCTGAATACTGTATTGTAGAGACGAGGAAATGAACTAAAAGAGGCCTGAGAAACTGATTCAATCAGGTAACGACAGAGGCATGGTGAGGACCTTGGTCTCCAGACTCTTTGTTGGTAAATGGTGACCCAGGAACCTGCAGCAGTGACGCTCACACCTTCTGAAAGCTGCTGCCTTCTGTGTTTAGGAGTGCCCACTCCGCATCTACACATTCTCTTCCTTCAGAGTCAGAATTGTTTTTAAATATTTCTCCAGTTATTCTTCATTTTGAGTCTGTGGTTCCAGCTCCAGCCAGATGGAGCACTCTACCTTTGTGGTGATTTCATTGTCCCTGAGTTGTCAAATAAAGGAAGATTTTCTATGCAGTGGAAGCTGTGATGGACCTTCCAGTCCACATCTCTTCAGGAATGAAATACTTGCTACCCCAGAAACTGGAACTGTCATGGCCAGACTTCCTTCATCTCTTAGACCCTTTCATAGTGACCTCAGCTAAATAGAACTTCTTAGCCAAAGTTGTTCCACCATTCCAGGCCAATGGCATTCAAGGATTATTCAATCAAGGCTTATAAAGGCTTTTGAGACTCCGTCTCAAAAAAAAAAAAAAAAAAAAATTTGTATTTTGCTTTTTTTCTTAGTAAGTGATGTTGAGGCAATTGAAATTTCATGTTTAAAGGAAGAACACTGACCTTTTCATGAAAAGAAATAAAATAATAAATTTGGTTTGCATCATAGATTTAAAAGTAAATGTAATTAAATGCAAGGAGAAAACACAGAATAGAGAATTTATACAGCATGAATCCTAAAAAAAAGTAATACATTTGATTTTATTAATATCATGAATATATGTTTAGAAAATTTTGTTAACACAGTGAATTAGAAAGCCAGAGGCTAGAATAAGATATGTGCAATACACACATTGATTTACATACAGAATTATAAAAAATCAGTAATAAGAAAAATCAATTTATAAATGGTGAAATTTTTTAAATAGCTAATAAGCATGTAAAAATAGACAACATTATTACTCATGTAAACCGAATGCAATTTCAAACAATGAGATGCCATTACATATCCAACAGAGCAGTGAAAATTCAATTGTTGAGGATGTGGAACAACTGGAGCCTTCATTCACTGCTGGTGGGAGTGATCATTACTTTAAGGACTTTGAAAAAGTACCTGACGTGTGGGCTAAACCTAAGCATATGTCTTCTCTATGACAAAACTATCCACTTCTAGGTATAAACCTAAAGGAAATGGGTCTATTTAGTTGCAAAATCCAATCACAAGAATATATATATATAGCAACTTCATTCATTACTGTCAAAAATCTAGAAATAGCCCAGATATTTATCAGTAGGAAAATGGATAAACAATCTATGTTGTATTCATAGACTAGAGTATTACATAAAGATAAAACAAAAACAAAGTTAAGTTACATAAATGGATTTCAAAAAATATTAAGTAAAATGAGTGAGACACATAAACAGTCATAGTTTTTTATTTCTTTCACACGAAGTTTAAGAGCAGGCAAAACTAGTCTGGAGTAAAAGAAGTTAAAATAGTGATTACTTCTGAGACAGGAATATTGACGTCAAAGAGACCTGAAGGGAAACTCTGGGGTTGTGGCAGTTTTCTTTTTTCTTTTTCTTTTTTTTTTGAGATGGAGTCTCACTCTGTCGCCAGGCTGGAGTGCAGTGGTGCGATCTTGGCTCACTGCAACCTCCACCTTCTGGGTTCAAGTGATTCTCCTGCCTCAGCCTCCCGAGTAGCTGGGACTACAGGTGCGTGACACTATGCCTGGCTTTTTTTTTTTTTTTTTTTTTTTTTTTTTTTTTT
>NW_026652291.1:21711913-21807048 GCF_009828535.3 Hylobates moloch
TTTTTGTATTTTTAGTAGAGACGGGGTTTCACCATGTTGGCCAGGATGGTCTCGAACTCCAGACCTCGTGATCCACCTGCCTCGGCCTCCCAAAGTGCTGGGATTACAGGTGTGAGCCACTGCGCCCAGCCAGTTCTGGCAATTTTCTATACGTTCGTCTGGGTGATAGCGTACATGTGTGTATAAATTGGTAAGTATTCACAGAGATGTATGTTATTGAAGACTTCACTTCAATAAAAATATAATTAGAAACAATTAGTATCCAAATGCTGGCCAAGAGCATCATTATGGTCAAGTTTAAGTCACATCCACCTCCCTGCCCTCCTGAGGTAAGAAAGAAGAACAATGTGGCAACTTTGTCTTCTGAGGCGGAAGTGAAATTGCCTTTCACACGTATAAGGGACAAGGTCATTCACGTACAAAAAAAAAAAAAGAATTGCTTGGTCATTAAAAATGGAACTCAATTCTAAGTAGTCAAAGTTATAAGATCTCTGTAGGTACTCTGGAAAATTACCCCAGAAAAGGCCACAAAAATTCTTTTGATTTAGGAAACAAATGCCTTTTTAGATAGTAAATTGGTTTTCATAAAGACTAAAATTTGGTGATCTTTCTGAGTAAAGACTTACTGGAAAATTGTGCTCTGAACTTGCACTGGAGGTTAAATTAAACTGGCTATTCCTGATAAAACTATCTTCATTTTGGAAGTCTTTAAAATGGTTTAACCACTATGAGAAATAAACTGTCATAAAAAAACTAATAACTGTGCTAGAGAGGGCTAAACAGCATTAGAATATATATAAAATATATAATCCCCAGCCATGCGTGTGTGCGTATATATACATATAATATATATGTATAAAATATAATATTCCCAGCCATATATGCTATCACATTTCCTTCTACATCTTCTTTGAACTTGTGTTTGACCTATTCTACAAGAAACCTGGAGGAGAGCAGTGATAGTTATTTCAAGTGCCTAGCACTCATAGTAAATAAAAAGGTATTATGCGAGCACTTATTGTGAGTACTGATTTCTAACCTGAATTCTTAGTTACTTAAGATCTCATATACAAGACAGAGGAAATTCTCTTTGCTTATCTTTATTTTTACCCCATGCACAAAATGTGTAGTGATGTCCATTCCTGCTCAGCATTATATACTGGCACGATTTGGATTTGCCAACTAGACCCTTGGGGTGTACAAGTTATACACAGTTTCATATAATATGTCTCATAGAGACAGTCGGCCTACAGTGTGTCTCCTGAAAAGCTGTTGCATAGTACAATTCTCTGAGCTTGATTTTTGACATATTTTCAGGGGCTACAGATAAGTTCAGTTCCTACTGGGATGCTAATTCCACTACATCCTACATTAAAAACATAATGTAAAACAAAACATTTGTAACGTATAGATCTAATATTTATTTAGAAATAGATACATTGATTTCAAAGTTTCCACATTTTAACTTCCTACATATTTGACGCTTTCATTCGTAGAATATCTTTTGTCTCCTTAGTGAACTCCTTAGTAAACAATGTTGACAATAAACTTTGCTTCAACCTCCTCACTGTTTTATTTTTCTTGCTTATTCAGCTTTCTCTGTTAGTAGCTAATTTCCCTGGGGCAAGAACATTTGTTTCCTTTCAAATCCATTCTTTTTGGATGTAGGTCCACAGCTGGATTCACTACTTGAATTTCTCATAAATTTATTGAGTGTTCACACACATTGTTTCTTTTTCACAGTTCTTGATAGAAATACTTTTTTTTTTACTTCATTCTCTAAGTAGTAGCAAAAAATATTTTAGTGACACACTACCAAGACATACATTACCACTACTGTGTTTAAAATTCTTCAATGGCACAACAAACATCTTACAACGAAGTAAGTATTTCTTAATATGATCATACTAGACAGAGTTTTAAACATCCACTCCCCTTTACCTCCCAAGTTTCCATCTTCTGATTCTCAGTGGAACATTGACTAGGCACCTCTGTAGGGGACTTTGCAGATGTAGTTAATGTTGCTCATCAGCTGACTTTAAGATAGAAACAGTAGTGTGGATTATCCAGGTGGGCCCACTGTTAACCACATGAGCCCTTAACAGCAAAAGAAGATGGCAGAAACCTCAGAGAGATGGAGCTCAGAGAAAAGCTGGGGAGTTTCAAAGCATGACAGGGACTTAACCCATGGTTTCTGAAAGGTGGGGTGGAAAAAATGGAAGAGTTGCAGATGACCTCTAGGAGCAAAGACCAACATCCAGCTGACAGCCAACAAGAAATGGGACCTCCATCCTTTAGCTGCAAGGAACTGAATTCTGCTGGGAACCTTAATGATCCTGGAAGCAGCTTATCTTCCAGAGCCCCTGGTAAGAAATGTAGACTATCTGACACTGATTTCCACTTGAGACTCTAAGCGGAGCACCCAGCTAAGCCCACCAGACTTCTGACTTAAAAGTCTGTGAGCTAATAAATAGTCACTGTTTAAAGTTGCCAAATATATGCTAGTTTGTTCTGTAGCAGGAGAGACTGATAGGGCATCCTATAATTAGAAGAAATGTCTGGCCCTTACAGCACCTTGACCTCTTCCCTCTCTCTTCTAGAGCCACTCCAGTCATCTTTCTGTTATTCTCCTCTTAGTCGCAGAAGTGTTTGTTTGTTTTGAATGAAATATTCTCTTGAATTCTTCATATGCTTAGCTTCTGTCCATTCCACAGATATCAGGGTTAGAACCTCAGGAAGGAGATATTGTTAAATTAAACCCTAAAAATTTGAATCTCCACATTATATTGCCGTGTAATCATTCACTCTCCTTCCCAGCACTTTGAGAAGTTGTCAATGTACATTTACCAGGCAGTTATTTTATCGGTCGATTACCACAACTGGAAAGCAGGCCTCAGAGAGCAAAGATCATCAGCTTTTAATCACCATTACACCTTCAGCATTGCGTTGGGCTGAAGAAATCTGAGGTGAATGAACGAGCTGAAGAGTTAAGGTACCATAGATAAAACTGGCAAAACTAGATCCAGGTGACACCAATTTAAATTGAGTTCCTACCAGGGGTAGTCATTATGTTAGGGAAGAGAAAAGTTCTTTTTGTCTGTAATCTGATAAACTTTCTGTCATTCAGGTTATATAATTTGAAAAGTATACCCCGACACAAATTTAAACAAACTACATCAGATATTTCTATTTTTCCTAGAGAGATGACAGTGCAGGCAGAGGCAGAACATGGATTAAGCACACCCCTAGTTTATCAATACCAGATTAATATTTATATCCCCTACATAGTCCCTAAAGACAACAGTGGAGAAAGATTTCCATTCTGAACAGAGAGAGAGAGAAAGAATCCAAACCAACTAAGATAATGAGTCATGTATTGGCCAAGTTCTAACAAACCAACTAGCAGTGATTCTGTGTATATATAACAGAAAAGGGTGGGAAAAACAACGAGGAGACAGTACGTAACTTAGAAATCAGCAGCACCAGACTGGAGGAACAAAAATCATAAGCAGTATTGGTGGGGTTCTGGGCCTCAGCTTACCTGGCAGAGCTGCAGCCGTGGCAGGATATGTCATGGCAGGATCTAGAACTATGAGAGTGTTGTCAGTGCTCTTGAAAACGCCCACGGGAGAAGAAGAAATGCCAGGTTTCCCTAGTCTCCCAAATTCCAGCTTTCCATTGGTAACTTTTATTGACCAATCTACTTGAAAGCAGGTTGACAGGCCTGTGGAACTCAACCTTCCTACAAAACAAAGCAGAGTAGAAGGAGGAAGAGAAACAGATTCACCACAAAGGGGCTTAAGCATGAAACAGCTGACCACTCAACCCTAATGACAGGATCTTATTTGAATGCAGGTTCATGGCTAGATTAATTACTTGAATTTCTCATAAATTTCTTGTTTGTTCACACGCATTGTTTCTCTTTCACGGTTCTTGGTGGAAATATTTTTTACTTCATTCTCTAAGTAGCAGCAGAAAATATTTTATATGACCACATACAGGAAAATCTCACATAGTCCCTAAAGAGGACAGTGGAAAAAGATTTCCATTCTATTCTTATACTTTAAGAGCAACAGAGATAGAGTTAACATGAAGAGTAATATTTTTCCTTGGGAAGAATGCACTGTAATTCATTATTTCTTCATTTCCTTGGGAAGGATTAGCTGGAATCCACCAGCTCTTAGTGATGACATATTGCTGTTATTAAACCAATGTTTGATTAACAATAACTTGATTCACTAGAGTACATTTTGAACTCTCATGAAATAACTAGGAATAAGTCCCAGGAAAACTGGAAGTTACTACACTAGATTAGATATGATTAGTACTATCTCAAATGGATTATATGAATAAAAAAGTTCATTTAACTTTGATACTTACAATAGCTAGTGTGTTTCTTTAGCTTGAGAAAAGAAAGTTTTCTAGCATTAAGAGTAAATTGAAGTAAAATGAGAAGAAAGTAAGGAAAGACTTTTTCCTTAGTCCACATTTTTACTATTCTCTAGATTGAGTTTCCTCTCTTAATGCTCATATGCATTGTATAGTATGAAGTGTAAATGCCATTGTATGTTAAAATATTTACTTTTAAAACAATTTTGGGGAAAGGAATATTTTACTTAGATGTGAAAAAATGTAATAGAGATCATCTCCTTTATTTTACTTGCATGTGATACCCAGTCTTACCGTTTGTTTGCCACTTTCAAATCCTAGAGTGGATTATTTAAATTTTTTGAATCTAACCAAGTGTACTACAAACCTAAGCCTCATCATCTCTTTCCTGAGTGACTAATCAGGGCCGTAACTTCCACATTTGACCTTACCCTGTGTCCACTTCATACACAGCAGCCTGAGTAATCTTTCAAGAATGCATATTAGATCCAGTTGCACCCTGGCTCAGGCATCTTCAGTGTATCCTCATTGTATATATGCTAAATCCGGAATCCTAACCTGGCTTGTAAGAACCCATAACTGGCTCCTGCCTACCATTCTGTATCTTGCTCTCCACATTCCACCCATTTTGGTGGTTTTCTTTTCGTTCAACATGGCAGTTCACTGTACTGCCTTGGGGGCATTGTAGTAGCCATTGTTCTACCTAGAATTCTTGCTTCAGATTCCAGTTTCTCTGTTGATATGTCACCTCTCCATAGTACTTAGAGTCTCAGTCAATCCCAATTGTGTTACTATATTTTACTTTTTATCATATTGTATCACTATGTTTTTTAATGTATTATATTTCAGTATCTTATTTTTATCATAGTGCTTCTGAACACCCAATAATCTCACAATAAAGGAGAATGTGTCACACAAAAAAGGAGAGTAAGAACTTTATATGTCTTGGTTAATTTTTTATCTCAGTTGTATCTCAGCTGCCAGAACAGTATCTGGCATACAATAAGCGCTCAGTAAATGTTTGTTAAATAAATAAATACATTAAAAATCCTAGTACTCAACTTGAGGTGATTCATCAAGAGATTTCACCAAAGAAATTAATTCATAAATCTGAATTTCAATATAGTGTCCTTTTTACTTCTATCCTGAATTTGATTTTGAGGTAGAAGGGAAAAAATCGTCATTATTAATTAATATTGGAAAGCTGCTAGAGTTTCCACAAGCCTTTTTATGTTAGAGCAAAGCTATGTTGTAACGCCATTATTTCTATTTATTAGGGAAAACAGAACAATACACATTTCCTAATAATATTGGTAGGATCAAACTGACCTCTCATCTCTGGACACCTTGGGATGAGACAAAACCAAAAAATGAATAGATAATTAAGCAACATTTTTCTTCTTCTTTCTCTCTTTATCCCCACAAAAATTAAGGCAGTTTTCATGACACTTCTGGGAAAATGAGAAAAAATATAATGCATTACACTCAGATAAAACAGAGATACTGTTCTAGTTCTCTAGGAAAAGCTACATATCCATGACTCTCTCATCCTAACATTTGCCTACAGGAATTTTTTGAAGTTGATATATATTTGATTTGCTACTTTGCTACATATTAAAATGTTCAGTAATTTCTCTCACCCACACATCAAAATATATTTGTTTCAGACGTCCTGCCTACTTCCAAGAGCACTTGAAATAACTTGTAATTTAAAACAGTATTCAGAACCAGACAAGTAGCAATAAAATAGAACTCCTCTATTTAAAAAAGAAAAAGTACTTAGGAATTGCTAGATTTCTGTGATGAAAAGAATACTGTACATGGATCCTGGATGTACATTCAGTTTTCCAGCAATTAAGGAAACCTTTTTGTCTTAACCAAGGAAACGTGAGTTTACAATGTTTGTCTTTTCTGACAATAGATAGCCTGCAAATTCATAATAAGCTCAGCAGAACCAATATTTTCTTTTAGCTCTGCAATTCAAGCAGGAAGCTGAGCTCTGCAGTGTATTGAATTATTGAGCTTGATTTTGCACTCTTCTATAGAATGATACATCCATATGGTTTCCATGGCCTCTTGGTAGGCAGAATATACTTCTCTATATACTTAACATTGGCCTTAGCTTTGTGATATGCTCTGTTCAATGGTATGTTAGGGCACCACAGGAGAAATGTTTGGGATTGCCTGCTTGTGCTTCCATGACTATTATGAGAACATACCCCACATAGGAGCTACTTCACTACTGGTTCCAGAAAAGCATGAAGCAAAGCCATCCAGCCAGCCTGCAGCTTAGAGCAGAGCAATCCAATGCATGATGTATAAATAGAGCATAATTCTGGCAATAGCTAATACCAGTTCCTTCCTCAAGGCAAAAATGGAAATCATGAAAGGGAAATTGAGTAATAAAGAAAGATCTCTTTATCTACATATTTTAAAACTACAAGCTAGTGTCTTTAGATCAGCAAAACATATATATGAGATTTCTGTGTTTATTCTTCTCTTCCCATGTCAATGTATAATAACATAGTCTCTAAATTGCATATTGATTATATACAGTGGTGCAATAACACCTTTAATATAATTTTCTAGTGCAGAATTAATGAATACATATGTGCATGTCACACTACCTCTCAAGATTTGGGAGTTTTCTAATTTTCAAAATATATTGAAAACAAGCTTGTGTATATCTTACGACTGAAATATTTACTTCAAAGGTATTACTTGTAACAAACTTGTGCATGTGTATAAAACCTTTACAAAGGAGACCATTTGTTTTTAATGGGTATAAAATTGAAAAAACAAAAACAAAAAGTCCAACAGCAAATAAATGTCTACATCATAGTGCATGCAATAAACACAGAAAAATATAAAAACTTAATTTTTATATTTTTGAACTTTCTGAATTTTTTAATGAGCATAAATTAAATTTTAAAAAACTTTATTCTAGAATTTAATTTTTTAAAATTAATTTTTGTTCAATAGTATAAATTAAATTTTAAAAATTGTTCAATGAGTATGAATTGAATTTTAATTTTAAATTTCAATTTTTTTAAATTTAATTCATACTCATTGAACAAAATTTGGAAAATTCAGAAACATATGAGGGAAAATAATTGTCAATATTTTCATCTTTTAGTCAGTCAATGTCAACATCCTGTTATATTTCCTTTTTGGCTTCTCTTGTGGTCCTTTGGGCAGTTAATGAGCAGGTTGATATAATGGAGACTCATCAATCATAATATTAGATATAATTTGTCAAATTGCCTTTTACTTACAATGTTAGCATTTGTTTTTAGTCAACAATTTTTAAACACTGATTTTAGATGGCAGGGGATATTAATGTATTTATTTGATCAGGTTAATCTCTTGTCTTTTACTATGACTGTTTCAAACTTTCTTCATTCTCTTCAAATACCTGGCCCTCACATATTTTTTCTTACCTGTACATTTTCCATAGATCACCTTATTGCAAATCGGACTCCTCCACTACCTTAGTACTGAATATGTATGGGCACCCTGCTTATCATTTTTTTTTGACTGATTGATTATTTTTATTATACTTTAAGTTTTAGGGTACATGTGCACAACATGCAGGTTTGTTACATATATAAACATGTGCCATGTTGGTGTGCTGCACCCATTAACTCATCATTTAGCATTAGGTATATCTCCTAATGCTATCCTTCCCCCCTCCCCCCACCCCACAACAGGCCCCGGTGTGTGATGTTCCCCTTCCTGTGTCCATGTGTTCTCATTGTTCAATTCCCACCTATGAATGAGAACATGCAGTGTTCGGTTTTTTGTCCTTGCGATAGTTTGCTGAGAATGGTGGTTTCCAGCTTCATCCGTGTCCCTACAAAGGACACGAGCTCATCATTTTTTATGGCTGCATCATTCTTATATTTTGCTATGGTGAAGGTGCTGTGGGTAAACCTACCTGATGTTGATCCCTCCTGGCTTTTCTTGCATACACTAGTAACTTTGGTTATCTCCTTCTTCCTTGTCTATTCACCCTCACCTTGGTAATAGATCTTTCCGATGGCTGTATACAATACTCAGATGACTCATATTGAAGTGGAAAAAATTATTTATAAACTCATCCATGTTGCTTCTGCATCCCCCACACTCTATATATGCCTTTCACAGACAAAGAGAAGATCAATCCATACATGTGATTTCCTTTTAATCAAAACCATTCAATTTTCAAGCCTCTGCAATCTAGTTCCTGGTCCCATCCCTTCCTGAAATGACGGTCAAACTAGTCTGATTAGCTAAATCAAATATGTTCCATATTTAACTAAGTCAACAAGCACATTGCTCCAACTGTTCAAAAATACCCTGTGACACAAACACCCTTTGGAGCCATTTGGCCATCAAATGAAATGCAGTAACTTGGCGTTGCTGAATTTCTTTGAGGCCTTTCCTAGAGTTCAGAAATTTTCTGACAGCTATTTAAAAAAAGGAATACTATATATTTTAGGGATTGACACCCTTCAGTCCCTCAACCCTGGTTCAGTTGGTTTTCAGTTGGTAATTTTCCTCCTTAATCTCAAATTAGGAAACAGCAAATTCTTTACTGTGGAATATGAGGCCCTCCATAACCTTGTGAGTAACAATCTTTCTAGGCTTTTCTCTTTCTGAATCCTGAGCAGCCCTATTTAGTTTTTATTTTTATTTTTTTCTTCTAAGTAACAAACAACTGGTTGTGGTTACCCACACATACCATAGTACTATGAACATTAAGATTATCAAGTCCTATTTTGCTTTTTTTGTTGTTTGTTTGAGATAATGTCTCACTCTGTCGTCCAGACTAGAGTGCAGTGGTGTGATCTCGGCTCACTGCAACCTCTGTCTCCATGGTTCAAGTGATTCTCCTGCCTCAGCCTCCCCAAGCCTGGGATTACAGATGTGCACCACCATGCCCAGCTAATTTCTTGTATTTTTAGTAGAGACGGGGTTTCACTGTGGTCTCGATCTCCTGACCTCGTGATCCGCCCGCCTCGGCCTCCCAAAGTGCTGGGATTACAAGCGTGAGCCACCGCGCCCGGCCAACATATTAATTTTATGTTCATAAAAAAACTCTAAGAAATGAGGTTGTAAGTATCTTTCTCACTTTACCTATGAGGAAATGATTTGCTAAGAATCATAGAGCTAGCGTGTGCTTTAAAACTAAGCCACTGCATTCTATGGCCAGGTTCCTATTGTTTTGCCTTCACTCCTATTAGTCGGCAACATTTTACTTTTTCTCTAGTGTTGGGAATTCATATATGAGTAGTACCTCTAAAAATACAGCAAACATCCTTTCATGTGTCCTTTGCTCCCTCAGCTAAAAGAAAAATAATTTTGAAAAATTATGTAATCTGTTATAGGAAAAAGTGAAATACATAAAATAACAAACAGGAATGTGCTGAGAGTATGCAATGCATTAATGATCTTCTTGAAAATATACACATTTTCTTTTGTCATCTACTAGATGTTAATATCTATGGAAGTAGGTATAAGCTGAGTAAGGAGCCATAACATTTTCAACAAAATAAATGCAGGTGTCTGAGCTATTGAGGCACTCTTATTTATATGATAGAAACACTTTTATCGTTACTACTTAGTTAACCTCCTTGGCAGCATTAAAGGAACTTAACATAACACAGATACTTCCCATCACAGTTTAGATAACATGTTAATTTACATTTTTGCAAATATGGAACTTTGGGTCTCATTATGGGGCCACTGTTGCAATTTCTAAGCCAGTTCTTTTTTGCTTTAATGGCATAAAAGAAGAATCTGCTTGTTAAGAACCATGGCACTACAAATAACTGTTTTCTCCAGCATAAAAGCCAACGCTATTGCTTGACTTTTCACTTGGGTCTAAAGTGAAGAGATCCTTACTATATATTAAATGATTTTTATCTTTCTTCAAAAGCTGCAGCTGGATGAATTAAAGCAAAAGCAGGCCCACCTATAGCATGAATTAACAAGAAACCTGATCTGTTAAAACTGCGAGTTACTCATCCTGGAGATAAGGTGTGGGTAAAACAAAGGCACTTTATGGTCTTGCTCTCAAAGGAGCCTCCCTGTCTCTCTTTCCCTCGGGGCAAACCGTGTATTTCTATTTTATTTAATTTTCCAATTTCTCAGTCGTAGCTTCCTATGAAGTTAATAAAGTTAAACATCAATTCTTCATCACATAGAGATTTTGGAAACTACATAGAAGCAGGTGTTCCAGAAAGGCCAAAGTTAAATAGCAGTTATAAATTGTATATAATCTGAAAATTAAATGAGACCCTGTCAACCAAAAGCCTTTGTATTTCAGGTGATGTTTCATTGGTTCATTTTAGTTTAGTATACAGTTCACAAAAGATGGGAATGCAAATAATACTAGGTGGTTTTCATTTTATTGTTTTTGCTATTGTTTATTTCTGCACTAAGTTTAATTACCTGAGGAGTAAGTACTCCAACATCTCCCATTTCACAGGTGAGAAAACTGGGGAAGAGAGGAAATAGATAATTCTAGAAAAATCACACAGCTAATTGGTGGTAGGGCTGGCATTCAAACCTAGGCAGTTTAACTTCAAATTTTATGCTCAATCACCATGCTGTATCTTTTTTATTAAGTACAAAAATGAATGCAAAATATTTCCTTTTCTTCTTATTGCTTACCTTCATGACCAGTTGTATAAAAGAAGGGGTTATGGCTACTAAATACAATATTAATAAATCAGATCCCAGAAAAAAGTTGCAGAAGGGCCGAGGAGCAAATGACAGGATATAGTGATAAGAATGGTTTGTAAAAATATCCATGCAGACAGATTCAAATGCTTAACTCCATTTTTATGAATCTGTTTTCCCATATGGTAAAATTTAATCAAATTATGCAATTGCTTTCATCCAGAATTTAATTCAATATTCATTTATTTACTTATTTAGATAGTAAATACTTTATATATATTTATACATATTTAAGCATTTATACAGAACAGAAATATTCCCAAGTTTTAATGACAAACATGAGAAAATAGATCCAAAATAGGATTTGAGCCAGGCCTGATGGCTCACACCTGTAATCCCAGTACTTTGGGAGGCGAAGGAGGGTGGATCACTCGAGGTCAGAAGTTCAAGACCAGCCTGGCAAACATGGTGAAACCATGGTTTATTTGACCATGTTTAAAGAAATTAGCCGGGCGTGGTGGCGGGCGCCTGTAGTCCCAGCTACTCAGAGAGGCTGAGGCAGGAGAATGGCGTGAACCCGGGAGGCGGAGCTTGCAGTGAGCCGAGACTGCGCCACTGCACTCCAGCCTGGGCGACAGAGCGAAACTCCGTCTCAAAAAAAAAAAAAAAAAAATTAATATGTTTTAGAATATCCAGAACTCTTTCTGAAATAAATTTTTGCTGCTACAAAACTCAGAAAGAATAGACACCAAAGGCACTTTTCTTTCTCTGGCACCACTGCACTAGATATTAATAATTACACTAATGAAAACAATTCAGCCCAATGTTAATTGAGTCCTTGCAATGTGCTGGGTAGTTTGTTAAGCGCTATACAAATATGAATTAATTCACATAAAACATGGCTTTGTATTTGCTATTTCTACCACCATTTTCCCAATGAAAAAATGACTATCTAGAAAATTTAGCTAAATTGACATCTGACAATTGTCCTACATTAAATTAATGGTATATATAGAATTGGTATCCTTTTCTAAATGCTCTCACCTGCTCCCCATGTTTATAATAAATGCAACCCCATCAGTCTCTTGATATAGCTGATATTTGACTTTAATTATATTTTCATCAGCTTTGTTCTTGCATGTGGGACTTTTTGCTGGAGGAGCAGAGAGGCCAGCAATCCTCTCATTTATGAAGTTGAGACGGGGAACGTAAACTTTCCATTTTTCTAGACTACTTCTGCTTTCTCTGTTCACTGAGCTGGAGGGCAGAGTGAGTAAGGGAAACATTAACCGGATGTATCTCTACCTTGAAATCACATCTTTGACTCAATTACTGTTACAATAAATATTTTCTAAGCAAATTATTTGTGTTTTAAACTGTGCCTGGCAGAAATTGTAACAATATGACTCATGAGACTTATAATCAATATGCTGTGTAGTAAGGAAAATGATAAGAAATGAACACAACGTTACGGACGAAAAACTTTCAAAAATCTAAGGTAAATATAACAGGGGAAAGAGTAATATCTGAGGTTCATCTTGTCAAATAAAACATTTGTAAATGATACAATGTGAGAAAATCAACAAAGAGAACAGTTCGCCCAGAGACCTGGGACACTGGGTATAAATTAAGTAATTTAGGAGGCTAAGGGATTGTGCTCAAGTATAGTTGGGAGGCAGAGGGTGGACCAAGGATTAAACCCTGGTAGAGAGATGAGCTAGAGAAGTCAGCGAGTACAAATGATGGCTAGCCATAGATAGCACACAAAGATTTTTTATTTAATTCTGTGATTATGGGAAGTGAATGAAGGGTGTGGGGTAGCGAAATACAGTGATCAGTTTTAATTTTAGAGATGTGATTCTGGTGAGAGAGTTTGAACATGCAAACCTGGAGGTAATGAAGTGTCAGGGGTCTTTAAAAATAGCCTATTTGCAACTAGATAAACACATTAGGTGGTCAAATATATTGGTTGGGAACAGAAAACCCTACAGTTTACTGTGGCTTGTCTATGTGATCAGTCAGGGCATCTCTGATCTGGAAGTTCTATGGTCTTTTCAGATACTATTTAATCACAAACTGCAACAGAGAAGAAATTTCTAATTTTGTCTACAGGTACACGGGAATAGAACTTATTACAAATTATTTCAGACATATAAATGATATTATGAATAAATATTCAACACATTTAATTTTAGAAAGCAGATTAGTACATACACAATTAATGTTACTGTGTAGCCCTTGCTGATATATAGAACCCTCCCTAATAGACATAAACACTGTGGTGGTTTTCATCCCCATGCATATCATTCTATTTTGGGCACATTCTATTGTGTGATTTCATAGAAATTAATATTTTATTATTCAGTACTATGTTTATGGTATTTATACGTGTTATTAATGTTAAGTATAGTTCTAATTTATTTGTATTTCTGTATAGTATATTCCATTTTATAAACAAACATAAACTTATTTTCTATTTTTCTGTTGTGGCCATTCATATTGTTTATAAGCTCTCATTTTATCAAATCATGTTGCTATGAACAATCATGTACATGTTAACTAGTGCAATATTCTAGAATGTTTTCAATGTATATGCCAACAGGTATAATTCCTAAACCATAGAGTATAACTATCTTGCAATTTACTAGGTATAAACAAATTTCCAAAATACTTCAACAAGCTTACTCTTCCTTGAGCAACATATAAATGAGTGACATTGCATTTTTGATAGAACTTACCATCATCATCACATTTTTAAGTGTTGCTTAATCTCGTATGTGAGTATGCTTGTTTGATTGATATTTTAAAATTTTAATTCCATTTAGCTATCATTGAAATGAGTGTGTTCATCAAAATCTGGTTAACATTTATCAATGCATCAATTCCTTTAGCAAAGTTCCTTTGTCATTCCTCTTAATTTTTTTGTGAAAGAAAAAGTCAACACGCAGTTGGATGTGGAATTCATTCAGGCTGTTACTCTTCAATTCATATAACAGCACTTTAGATCTACCCTTTATAAGAAAAAAATAATAGTATGGTACTGGCCAGGGAGCACTGGGATTTATTTCATGGTAATATCTAGTTCTCAAATATTCATTTTAATCCATTAGAAAAAAGTCAGATCATCCTCCCATGAAATGTGATCTATGTTTTTATTATTGTGGGCTTCAGATTAATATTTTGTAGCAGAAGCATCAATCTGATTAAACTGAATGAAAAAGAAATGATGCAGAAGCAGCAAATTTCCACATACAGATGGTGTATTAGCTTGAATCTGGGATAATGGTGATGATTGGGTTTATTTTTTTGTAAGATTTGCTGCTATGCTTATGAGTGCTGACATTTGTGTACTCTGCTTTATATTCTGAGGTTCTTTTTAAAAAATGATTCAATATTTACCTATAATACATTGTTCTACCATTATCCCAGCATGTGGCTACTGACCAGTAACAATTTGTGTGTGTGAGTCTGTGTGTGTGTGTGTGTGTGTGTGTGCTATTATCTTACTTTAGGCAAAATGCTATGATGGTATCTGAATCTGTAACATGACATGTTTACTCAGAATACAAAAATGTGCTAGAGTCAGCATTGGTTGGCAATTAGCATCCATTTTTTCCCCGAGTAGGAAGAGTTGCCTGAGAGATAAGGGATAGAGACAGAGAAGGAACTGACTGACTGGATATGGAATTCAAATGACTTGCCATTGGGGTTACCTGTGGCAACTAATTCAGCATCTATTGCTTTTCTGAAAATGAGAATGATATTGACTATACAAAATGTTGTGATGTTTCTTCAGTGCCTTGTTCATGAGTAGTCAGCTGGATATATAAGTTCAATGTGAGCTAATATTGTTTATAAGCAAACAACAAAGCAGAAAAAAACTGTGACAAAATGCAACATTATGCCACGTAATACTTTAGAATTCAACATGATTTATGTACCTCAGAAGTTTATAAGTTAGTACTTCTTAAACAGGCTTTCTAGACCCGAAGAATCTGCTAATGTTTTCTTCATTTCTACACAAATTTAGACCAAAATTTAATAATAATACAAGTACATTCTGGATCATCCAACTAACTCCCATACATGCTCACTTAATTATGCTGCTTATATGTATATCTTTGGTTTTGCTTGTGTTTGATATAAGTAGTACTAATTTTATTGGCAGAGGCTAATAATATAAAGAAAGGATAAACACTGTATGTATATGAGCTGAAGATTGCCTAAGTGATTTCATAAAGTTTGAATTGCACCAAGATACTTTGGAAAGTTTGAAGGAAAAAAATATGTGCTAGAAGAATTGAGTTTCACAAAGCATAAGCCAAAATTGGCATATTAAACTTCCAATTTGTTTGACAATCTCAGTCAATGCCATAATCACATTTGCATATAAACTTAGATCCAACAAAGCAGCTGAACTATTTCATTAAAAATGTAGTATTGCAGGAGTCAATTTGAAGGGGATTACTATGGTCAAATTTGGAAAAACTTGAGCACCAAAATAATTGAGGACAATAATAAATTGTAAATCAATAAAAAATTATGAAGTTGTAAGTCTATAGTGATAAGGTAATAAGTTAATAGAAGAGAAAAAAGAATTATTGCATTATAGTAGGATGCTGAGTACTGGAGTTGGAGCCTCAATGGTTTGCATACAATTATTACATCCGCCACTTATATTCAAATGTTTCAGTTGAACTAAAACTAACTTTTACCGTAACCATCATAGTAAAGTTTGGATCACAAAGGAATCATAAATGGATGCTTAATCTAGGGGAAAATTTGGGTGAGGAACTTAGTATTTCCATAGTTCAGATCACTTTAAATTTAAAATGTAATATCATAATTGGAGTTAAGCATGTTTTAGACAGTGTTAAATGTGGGTTGTGTCAGATAAACTCAGATTAAAATAAGTCATTTTCATTCAGCCATTTACTCATTTGAAAATATCTACTGGGCCGGACACGGTGGCTCGCACCTGTAATCCCAGCACGTTGGGAAGACGAGGTGGGTGGATCATTTGAGGTCAGGAGTTTGAGACCAGCCTGGCCAACATGGTGAAACCTTGTCTCTACTAAAAATACAGAAAATTAGCCGGGCTTGGTAGTGCATGCTTGTAATCCCAGCTACTTGGGAGGCTGAGGCAGGATAAATGCTTGAATCTGGGAGGCGGAGGTTGCAGTGAGCCAAGATCATGCCATTGTACTCCAGCTAGGGCAACAAGAGTGAAATTCTTTCTCAAAAAAGTGCATATATATATATATAAACATCAGGATTGTGCCCTTTTTATACCCTGCTTTGTAAAAAAAGCCTGGCTTATGATCAAGAACATCCTGTTCAACTCCTTCACCAAATACTTGAGAATACATTATTTGGAGGAGGGATTGTATTGATAAGTGTTTTTTTTTAAGTTTGTGCCCCCATAATTCTCTAATTGCAGAGAGAAGACATAAATCTGAGGTAATATATTAATGCTTCCCAATAAATTGTGAAGATAAAACCAAAGCAAAAAAAAAAAAAGCTAATAATGCTAATAGAATAAGGTGATCTTTGTTGACTAAAGTAGTGACATCACTGAATATTTGGGTAAAGAATAAGCATGACTATGCCTAAATAGAGCTTGATACAGCCCCTAAGATTGCAGGCCGTGACGACCAGTGTGAATGGGTTCAGTTCATATGAAGTGGCCAGTGTGAAAACTGTCTACTTGTGCTTGCAATTCCCAGTGCTGTCCCACAAAGCACGACCTACTTTGGAGATGTCAGAAATCATTAACGATTCTGGCTGCAGGCTAATGTATTGGATTTAAACAAAAATTACCATAATGCAAAGTTCTAAAAGGCAATATCCTTCTAATCAGGCATCATATGTAAATGTGAATGATGATGATTGACCATCAAGTGTAAAATTTGCTACTGCCTGAGCACAAAATTCACAGAAAGGTTGGTGAGGCTGTAATCGCCAGCTAATACAGTTAAGCAGCACAAATAATGTAATAAAACACACACCATGAAAGCCATAATTATATTTATTTTTAATTTTGTTCATAGAAACCAGTATATAGTTTGCTGATTTGCCAGGAAGGAAAGAAGTTGAGTTTTCTGCTATGTTTAATTTGTGTTCTGCCTATGACCTTTTAATTTACATTCTTAGTTCATCACCTCCACATTTTCCTTCCTTCATTTTTCTTCACTAATAATCTACTAGAATATATTTGTCATCTTACAAATTACACAAAATTATAGTTTGATGTCTTTGACATTTTTGTAGTGGTTTTAAATATTAAGGATGTATCAGATTTCTTCTGAACTATGTGTGATGAGTGATGAAATACTCTAATCTTTTTTACACATACAGATTTAGTAGAATAAATTTACCGACTGTAATAGGACTAACCAAATGATAACATTACTTCTAGCTGTATCACAACCAAAATGGTATAATCATATACATTCTATATATTTTCATATATATCAAGTCTATTTATATGTTATTTAAAATTATTTAAAACATTTTAAGAGTGATTCAGTCACGTATATGTTTTCTTGTCCTCTTTGACCCTGTCATCTACTCTAGGACTTCTCCTCACCCCCAAAGAGAAGAACCTTCCTCTGTTCTGCGACACATTTACTGTTCAATCTGGCTTTATACATAATCCATAGAGATAACGATTCCTTGGTAATAATATCGTTATTTCATATGAATTCTCTATAGCAAACTCCCTCATATATGGTTATGCCTCAGATAGAAAAAACAAAAAATAATAATAAAGCAATTATAAAACAAAACTATTCTTTCTCATTTAATAGAAATCGACTTTTAGCTTCTGGAAGTAGAAAACATAGGATGAATAAGGAATTAGGAAGTCTAATTACAGATTTTGGTGGCTATGACCCTATATATTTATTACAAAGTAACAGTCAAAGAGGCTTTATATATTTCCACTGAGATACCACATCTGAACCTCCAGAGAAATCAGCTAAATAGCTGTATTATGGGTTTGCTTTTAGTTTTAAGTTGTAAATACTAAAAAAATAAAAATCAACATGAACAGATATAAAATATAAAGCAAGCAAAGGTTTGGCTTCAGTAAAGACTTGATAAAGTGACTCAATCATGCTACTGTAAACTTACATTCATTCTGCTCTGTGTGTCCCTACATAGACTCAAGGTGGCTTTTATTGAATTCAGTGGTACCTGCTTTCACATTCATATCCCGAAGGACAGAGAAAAATATTTGTCTTCACATTGCCTTCAACAATCCTGTGATTGACTGGTATAGAATGAGCTTGTTCTGTGCAGTATCAAAAGAATCATCAGCCAGTGTAATGGAGTGTATTGATTACTTTTGTCCTAAATCCCTTCCTTCCTATTGGAATTGGTGGGTTAGGATTGTCTCCTCTGGAACCACATGAGGCCCGCAATGGAAATTTGAATTGTTAGGAAGGAGGAGAGCATGAATACAATAAAAATATTTCTACAATAGGCACCATTTAACACGACATACACTATTTTGAAGCAGCCGAGTGTCACTGCAGCAGTCTCATTGTCTGAGGTATTACCTGGAGTTCTTTGTCTCACAACCAAGAAAATTAAGGAGTGTGGACACCAACAGAGAGGTTGGAGTGAAAGTGTAATAAGAAAAACAGGTAATCTCTCCAACAATGGAGAAAGGGCCTGGGAGGGTTACCCTTTCACAGTTGAATGCAAAGGCTTTTATAAACAAGCTAATGGGACAGGGTGTTTCTGTGCATAAGGTAAGAAAAACTGATTAAGGCTGGGTGTCTTATTTGCATAAGTTGTGAATTCTTGTAAGCTCCACCCGGTCTCTCTAGTGTGCATGTGGGCTCTTAGCATGAGTTACTCCATGTTGTTGTATTTCCCTTACTGTGCATGTGTCAGGAGATGCATTTTTCCACTGCAGACGTGTCTGATTCTGCATAGATTTTCTTATCTATACAGCTGCAGGGCTGACTTAGGCAAGACTCCCTGTGCAAGTGCTATTATCTGAGTATGCCTGAAAAGGAAAGGAATGTGCTCACTGAAGCCTACCGTTTACAGGCAGAACTCGCTGGTTGCACAAGAAACAAAGGCATTGGGCCTTGCTTCCTTATCTGCTCTTGCAGCTTGATTTCTTCCAGGCTGCTTTTTTGTTGGAAGGACTTCTATTGAGAACCTTCTCCTAACTATCTGCCTAACTGGTTCCTAACTATCTCCTCTCTCAATTTGACCATGCTCACTTGTAGAAACCAAAGCACCTTTAATTCATAAAAGAAATGCTCAATTCACAAATTCTTTGTGCATTGTACCGTGTAATGTAGTCCAGGTCAGAGGGCTAAACAAGACGTCAGTGATCATCTAAACATGTCACGTTACAGATGAGAAAAGGAATTAGGGATACAGAAAAATAAAATGACTTGCTAAAGCCGCAAATCTAGTTGTTGGCAGATCAGAAACTAGGTACGTTTTTTTTCCCAGTCCATTACTCCTTATATTAATTACTTTCTCTTGAGATTTTTCTGGGAGTAGTCAGTTCAAGATAGAAATTTTTTTCTAATGGAAATCGCAAAAGCAAAAACTTGTATCTTCTCATTGCTGGCGGGAACTGGAATTTCAAAGTCAGTCATATAATAGGTTTCCTAGCTTAGAAAAAGCTCTAAGTATAATGTCCCAAGTTAAGAGCACCCAATTAAAATAATGAAACCAGATTCACTTTTCAAATAAATACAAGCAATCATTAAGGAAACACATTGCTCCGTAGTTAGGAATTAGCCTGTGCTAGTAGGAGACACATTATAAAAATACATTGGTTTTTCTTTGATGATTAACTAGTATAAGGAGAAGAAAGGATTTTTCATTAAACTGCTTTCTTTAGTAACTGAGTGTAAGACTATCACTTGGGAAAGACATGCACCATTTCAAAGCACAAAGAATCGTTGGTTAATAAATGATTCTCTTGAGCAGTGATCCCCAACCTTTATGGAGTTTTCTGAAGATAATTTATCATAATTTGTTTGATTTTGTGATTTTCTCTAGTCTTTCTCTCAGGTCCAGCTGAAATTCTACTTCCCCATGAGGCTTTCTTTTATCTTTTTAATGACACTTTCAGAACTTTCTGATCTCTCTCATATCTAACTTTGAATACACTTAGATTCAGTGCCACACAGCACAGCATCTAATTTTTCCCTAAGGATTTGATGGGATAAATTATTGTTTCTAGTATACCATCACAAGTCGTTCCATTTTAGAGAAAGTGAATTATATGTATTTTCAATCCAACAGGTCTGAGATTTGCAGAGTATTTAGTATTTAATATATAATGGTTATATGGTGGAGGAACATTAAATACAGAGAAAGGGAAAGTTCTCATCCAAAAAGCTATTAATAAATATTTATTACATGATAATTATTTGTTATTTTGAGATTTTTGGGACCCGAGAGACATGAATAAGTTTACTGAGTTTTCACAAGAATGGAAGACAAATTTTTTTTTTTTTTTTTTTTTTTTTGAGACGGAGTCTCGCTCTGTCGCCCAGGCTGGAGTGCAGTGGCGCAATCTCAGCTCACTGCAACCTCCGCCTCCCGGGTTCACGCCATTCTCCTGCCTCAGCCTCTCCGAGTAGCTGGGACTACAGGCGCCCGCCACCACGCCCGGCTAATTTTTTATTTGTATTTTTAGTAGAGACGGGGTTTCACCGTGGTCTCGATCTCCTGACCTCGTGATCCGCCCGCCTCGGCCTCCCAAAGTGCTGGGATTACAAGCGTGAGCCACCGCGCCCGGCCCCGACAAATTTTAACTAAAAACTTGAAATTGTCTTATAAGTGTGTATGTATGTGTCTGTTTAATGTATTTTTCAAAATTGGGAAGTATAATACACACATAGCAATGTGCACAAAATATAAACGTAGACTTTAATGAATCATTTAAGACTGAATGCTTGAATAACAATCTCCCTTGAGAAGAAATAGAATATTGTTGGCATCCTCAAAGCTTTACCTATCCTTCCACATCATAACCCTTCCCTCCCTACTAATTTTTAAATTCTATTTCCCCCTCTCATTTTTCTCAGTACTTTTGCCAATGAGTATGCATGACTGAACAATAACAGTACTTACTGTTTTATGCCTCTCTTCTTTTGATCAACATTATATTTGCAAGATAAAATCCATGTGTTGTGTGTAGCTGTTGTTTATTCATTTTTATGGTTGTATAAAGTACTATAGAGAGAATATATCACATTTTATTTATCTCTTCTATTGTCATTAAACATTTGGGTCATTTTCAGATTTAGACTATCATAAACATTCAGTATTCTCCTACATGTATCCTGGAGTGTGTTTACATGCAATTTTCTTAAGTTTTATACCTAAGACAGATTTTCTTAACATAGGCACATTGGGATATTTTGAGCCCTATAATTTCTTGCTCTCATGGGTTGTCCTGTGACTTGTAAGATGATTAGCTACATCTCTGATCTCTACTGACAGAATGCCAGTATCACTATGCTGTCCACACGCTGCCCTCACAGTCATGAACAATTATTGCCAAGTGTCTCAGGGGGAAAAGTGTCAACTGCCCGTGGTTGAGAAACACTGACCTAGGAGTATTTCTGAATTCTGTAAATAATGGCAAACATGTTTCAAAGCAGAACTTATAATTTTCATTCACGCTGGAGACTTTCCATTACTCAACATTCTCACCAACACTTGGTGTATTAGTTTGCTAGAGCCATCATAACAAAATACCATGGACTAGTGGGTTAAATAACAGATTTTTTTTTTCAGATTCTGGAATCTGTAAGTCCATGATAAAGGAGTTGGCAGGTTCAGTTTCTCCTGAGGCCTCTTTCCTTGGCTTGAAGATGGCCGTCTTCTTGCTGTGATGGATTTGTGCTCGCATGGATTTTCCTCTGTGCACACCAATTCCTGGTTTTACTACCTCTTCTTCTAAGGACACAAATCCTAGTAGATTAGAGCCCCATCCTCTGACCTCACATAACCTTAATTTTCCTTAAAAGCCCTATCGCCAAATACAGTCTCATTGGGGATTAGGACTTCAACATATTGAATTTGAGGAGCACAAAATTAAGTTTATAACAATTGGCATTATCAGTTTTCAGTCTTTCCAATTCTGGGGATGTATGTCGTATGCCTGAGGTTTGACAATTAATGAGGTTGACACCTTTTCAGATGCCAACTGGCCATGCAAATCAACAAGTGTGTGAGGTTTCTATTAAAGTTTTTAGCCAATTTTTTTTCCTTCTTGGTTTAAATTATTTTTTCTTTTTAATTTGTTAAAATTATGTAAACATTTCTTTTGTTAATTTTTATCATTACAGGTGTCTGCCCCCATTCTGAGGTTTTGCTTTTCACTCTCTTAAGGGTGTTATAAATGAAGTAAAATTTTTAGTTTTATTGTAGTTAAATCCATCAATCAATTTTTATTTTGGTCTGTAATTTGTGTATGAGGCACACAGTGTAAAGTTAAGTTTAAGTTTCAATGTTTCCTTATGGATGTCAAATTGACCAACATTATTTAGTGAAAGGCCATCCTTGCACACTGCTCTGTTGTACCAACTTTGTCATAAATCAAGTTGAAATCAATTGAAATTACCCTGTCTCCTATTTTATAAATATTCTGTAAATTAAATTACAGTCTCTCAAACAGAAATTCTCTTAACTTGCTTTAAAAAAAAAAATTCAGCACACAGCGCTATGCAGAAGTATTTTAAGCTGCACAATTAAGTGGAAAAAATTGCTAATAAGAGATTGTCCCTACTTATTTTACATGCTCGGTCTCTGAGCTCAATGTTCTGTTTTATTTCAACAGGATTGGACAAAAGTTAAGTCCCTAACAATTAGAAACAGTATGGAAATTCCATCCTAGAGGACAGACCAAATCATTATAGCTGAACTTGTCACAAAAGACTTTAATTGAGGAAAATATCTGGAGATCGTATCATGTCAGGTATTAACAAAGTAAGGAGGATTTAAAATAATGTTAACATTTTTAGGCACCTACTTTGTGTCAGGTTAGTTCTTAATATACATAAATTTTTCTCTTAATTTTCAAAGTAGCCCAGGAAGTCAGGTTGTCATTAGTCCTTTTTATCTTGTAAGAAACTTAAGTACCCAAAGTTTCTCCACTCATCAATGCTAGAGTCTTTTCTATGTGAGTCCGGAGTCTGTACTCCTGAACGCTTAGTTACATTGTATCTGAAATCACCAATAAAAGACTAAGGGAAGTCAAATTAAGTGATTTCAAAAATTTGAAGCTTTATCAATGAGATGCAGAAGACACATACTACAGGGCTCCAAGAGTCGAGGACTAACTGATAAGAGTTTTAAGGTGCTAGTTTTGGTCTCCATGTTGGTAAAAAATCTACACTTAATGGAACAGCCATTCTTCTGCAAAAGAATGCAAAAGCTATCTTGGAGCTCAGAATCTTCCTAGCACTGGTAGTATTTTAATTAAAAATCTGGAAGAGATTTCTGCACCGGATGAAATGTTGAGTGAGAAGACTTCTAACTGCTACTCCAGATAAAATATACTGTAATTGTTTATTACTAAATATCTACTATGTATACATTATTCTACTTAGTTCAGTTTTGTGCATGGGAGAAAGAGTGTATAAAAGAAATTTAAGATATCCAGCTTTCAGTAGTTTATAATACATAATTGCAAATACATGCAATATATTAAACTGAAAAAATTTGAAGTATCTACTGTACTACCCTTATCAATGACAATGTTTTTAATTTATATGTTGTGTGAATGAGAGACAATGAATTCGTATTGCTTCTGTTTTGTGCAGTTTACAAAACACTTATTCTTAAAAAAAAATGTAAGCCAAAACCCCATGCCATTATCACCATCCCTGTAAAGCTAGAAAAGATACTTTAATTAAGGCTGTTGATCAACTGTTGATATTCTACAAAGTAGAATCATTGTTCAAAGAAGTACAATAAAAAAACTGCCCCAAACACATATAGGTTTTAATCTAACCTCCAGGTCTGTAAGATGTCTAACCTGATGCTAATAAAATTTTAGACTCAAACATTTCAGAAAATTGATAGTTGTGTCTCATTTTTCTAATAATTACAGTCTGCACATTTATCTCATGTTGGTTATTCTATCATCTGCAACAGATATACAGAAGAACATTGGTAGAATTAAAATAGACTATACTGTTGTAACAAATTACTAAATCTATGTTTTAAAATGTAAATGTATCACTTATGCAAGGACTGTCATAGATTTGGACTTCTCTTTGGGGCAGCTGTTCCCTTTGTAGTAACTAGACAATTGAATTGGTCTCCCCTTTTTGGTTCCATTATGTCAAAACATAGCCATAGTAGGTAAAGTGATAAAAATTCCCATCAATTATAATTACATATGCAATTCAAGGATTAATGCTGCAGCATGATAATAGCATTTTATAAAGGAGGATGCATCTAACTATTCCATATCATGTTGCTAAAAATGTGGTCAAATCAAGGATTTTTACTATTTTAAATAAGGCAATAAAAATTTCGTCTGGATCTCAAGTACTGTGCTTGAAAACTAAAGGAAAATACAATGGTCTTTAACAATTAAACTTTATGCATTAAAAGGAAAATGATCACATTAATGGCTGTGTTATGCATGCAATAGATTCATTAATTCTTAGGAATGGCATACTATTTAGGGTTATGTTCATGAATTTGTACTAATGCTAAACAATAATGACATCCATTAAAGGCAGAATCATTAGACTAAATCTGCACATGCTGGTTTGATAAAACATTTAACTGTTTTGTCAGGCAGAGTTCCGTTAAATTGACATTTATTTTTAGTTTTAGGGTTTTTTTTTCATAATCTCATAGAGTGGTAGTTAGATAATAAGCAATTAATGTAATTTAGGTACACCTCACTTTTATTCTGGAGGAGACAGATTATTTAGATTGATGGTTGACATGAATGTTGAATGTGCCTTTTGATGCAATGATTTGTGAAATTATTTTCATAAAGTATCATTTCATTAGAATAAAACTTAACAGAGGAGGAAATTGACAAAATACTACTCCACGATCCAATTGTGGAACTCACTCCTAATATGTTTCAGGATTTAGATTTTTTCTGTGAGATAACCAATATGTTACAGAACCCCACAACCAGACACTCTGAAATTTCTACAGCAAAAATGAGAATATTCCATCTAAAATCATACACAAAGAATATGTATAGCTTCTTATCTGAGCGGTACAAGTTTCTCACTGTGAGTACAGCTCCAGTCAAGTTTGCCCAACAAATGGGTTATTTTAAAAACCTGTATTTTCTGAGATTTTTGGATTTGAGAAAGATGGATAAAAATTGTAGACCTGTATGAATGAGTTTTTAACTGCTGTCCATCACATATACAACTAAATGCATACATATTCTTTCAGGCATCTCAGAGAGTCCAGATCAACTCATGCACCTGGTCATGAGCTGGACCATTCTTTGTGTCCCTCAACATCACCTCCACTTGGGCCTCCAAAATTAAACACTTCCTTGCTTCTTTCAGAAGAGAACCCGGGAACTACACTTTCCAGAATCCTTTTCTTCTGACTTTGAACTAACTTCCTGCCACATTTGGAAGTTGTAGGGAAAGGAAAGGCAAAGGCCAAAAACTGAGTGGACCAATGACAAAGACAAAGTTCAAAGTGATTTGCTGATGAGCATCTGAGAATGAGACCTACTGGTGCTGCAAGCTGACAGTCTAGTGGCTTCCTGGAATTCTGGGGGTGGGGGATCAGAGGAGTTTCTGTGTGAGCTCTTAAGAACAGCTCTGCCCCTTTGATGCTGTAGGTTGGCATCCTTGGTGAGAGCGTTTCTGAAAATCTGGCAAAAATTCTTAATCGAAAATACCTAGAGTGTTTGTTTTTCTGAGTGAATCCTGAGTCAAGACCCCACAATGAAGAACCAGTTCTCAAACTGTGTTAAATTATGGCAGTTGTTATACTTGCCTTTGAGATTTATTCAAAAACAAACAATGAGCAAGGTAATAAAATCTACCAATAATAAATTCCTAATTTTCTATATCTAACCTTGTCTAAACTGTTCAAACAAGGGTATTTGCATTGAGCAAACTTTCATACATGGAAAGATAATGTGTTGTAAGCTCATCCCTGCTGTTTACAAATAAATCTAATATGGCATTTCAAACAAATAAGTAAGAAGTAATTAGGCTTACAAATATTCTGCTTCTCCAAGGCACGTCTTTATTATTATTGTTACTGTTATTGCTATTATATAACGAATCCATCCTTTTGTTATTTACCTTTATGACTAAGCCTAGTGAAATCTAAATCAAAGATCATTGCTTTTATTTTTAGGTCCTTTAGGTGGTCATTTAAAAAGAGTGTATTGAATGTCATATTTTATTAAATAACTGAAAGTTCAAACGTGTATTCTCCATATTTCTTCTGTAATCTTTTGAATTTAGGCATTTATTTGAACCTGATCCTGCATTTCTTACCTACTTCTGTCATCAGAAAAGACACTTTATGACAATGTATTTCTCTGGGTTCCAAAAATGGGAGTTTGTGAAATAGAGTGTTATCATTCTGAGTTAAATGCTTCCAAAGGCCTCCATGTGATTTTACTGCTAATTTCAAGATTTATGTTACTAAATATGTGCTGGCTAATAAAGCCATTCTTGAATGATAACTCAACAGACTATTTGGCATAAGCACAATTGTTCACAGCTGCATGCAAGATGTCACTACATGAAAAACAGAAGCACTTATCTTTTGCATACCGTTAACCACCTCGCCTCAACAAAACAAAATACATCTACTGATTTCTCTTTGTTCTATTCTTTTAGGAGAGAACAAGAATGGAAGAATAAACTATAGCTGAATAAACATAATAATATGCAAAATGTAAGCTATACAGACATATTAAAGAGACTGACACATCTGTGTGTCCATTTTTATTTATTTTGATTTTGTTTTGATAGTTTGGAGCCAACCTGAGGTAATTTAGTTTCAGGTAAATTAACTCATTGAAAAAAATATGTTACACCTCTTCTGTTTGTGATACGTCATCAACTTTATTACTTACTTTTGAGAAGTTGATAAAGATGGAAAGAGTTTAATGTTTTGGGTAACATACAATCTCTTCCTCTCATAACTAATAATTGCTTTTGATACAGAAGATCGATTATCACTGGAAAGTTGAGTTATTCTTTCACATTTCCATATTATCCAAAATTCATATATTTGATGTGAATGAATTGCTAAGAAATACTTAGACTCAATTACATAAATTACATTTATTTTATAAGCTTTTATGCACCTTGGACTGTTAAATATATGCAAGAAATTCTCTTTGCATGTCATGTAGCATCAGATCCCACTTACATTTGCCAATTTAGTTGTGTCTCTGGAATGTCAACTTAACTAAGCTACTTGCTTCATTCATTAGGTTATGTGCATGTAAATGGTGAAGCTGATATTGAAGGGTTATCTAAATAATTTAGTTTAAGCTTGCTCTTTTAAAATATTTATTCCTCTATTGGAAATATCTTAAATAATTTCCTTGCTAATCTTGTTAGTTGTCCAAATCTGTTATTTTGATTTATGTAGACAGTCTCTTTCTTAGTTTATATATAGTAGATTCATACCCACAGGGGTGCAACTGAAAGCTGACATTAGGGACTTGATAAAATGGGTAAATGAGTCCTTGTGTTGTATACAGAAATGCCACGATCATGTTATACGTGCACATTTTTCTGAATATAGAGAACAAAGCTGATGTTTTCAAAGCAATCTCTGACTCACAAAATCTTAATTTATTCCTACAAACTCTTTTATTTTCATTTAACTGCTTTTTGCTAGGTATATTAATTATTGTAGTAACTTTCTATTGATTATCTCATGATGCCTTTACATCCTGTTGATGGATTATACTCAACATATATAATGCTCAAACCTAGAAGCTTTCTTTTCTCACATTATCTATGTATTCCTTTACTCACTCATAAATTTTACTGTGATGTTTTAAAATATATGGTGGATTTTCCACTGCCAAAATGTTTGGACTGTAGTGGTTTGTCATCGTTGTTTCATTTTGTCTTGTTTTAAACTTAAGATTGGAGAATAAACTATAAATTATAGTTTAGTAGTCATTTAGAAGAGCTTAAAGCCTAGTGAAAGCCAGCTGATTCCTTTGAAAATACACTAAACAAACAACCAAGTATCAAATGTCTAGCTGTCAGTTTCAAGCAATGAATGTATTCCAAGGAAGAAGATGGCCTTTGAAACTTAATTCTTTTAAACATCTTACAATCTATTAAATGGCTATTAATTACTCTAAGGCAATGACTCACTCTTTAAACATCATGTCACTCTGAAAAGCTCAGCTAAATGTTACAGTTACCAATTTAAACAGTACTGAACAATGATGACATTCAATTATATTTCTATATTCTGAGCACTTACTTTTCTTCTGATAAGCTGATCTTGTGTTTGGGGAAAAAATAATATAAAATCACACAAAATGCATCCTGATATCTTACAGTTAAATAGTAAAAATAAAATAAGGCCTATTAAAATCAGCCACTTTGTATTGTATTAAATTAACAGAACACGTTAAGTAGGAGTTGGCAGTCAACAAGCTGTTAGAATTTTATTTCTTGCTGAACTTCATGCCATTCTTTACCTGAGATGAACTCAATGAAAACTGCATCTTAAAAAAAAAACATAGCAATTAAGCGGACGTAATTCCAGATCCAATAAGATTTTATATTTTAAGTGGTGGTTTCAAATAAATAAAATAGACAACATTGCACTTTTTTTCTGCCAGTAGCAAATGTTCATCCTAAAAAAGTCATTTTTCAAGAAGATTGCCTTGTGCAGAAAATAATGTTTCTCAGGATTTGATTTAGGTGAGCTTTTCTTATCTTGCATTGAGAAAAGCAGGAAGAGAAATACTGAATATTAGCAAAATACAGACTTTATCAAGTGTGTTTCCAGCTGAAAATAATGATTTTCTCAAGACACAAGATAATTTCTTCAACTGACACTGAGTATGAGATGAGAAAAATGTGTGACTATTAATTTCTTTTCGTAGGCTGGTCATTGTGGCTACTATGAAATGCCTTTTGCTGCTGGCAGTTTACTCTTCAGAAAACGTTCCTTCTCTCAGCGTGCCTAAACCCAGCATAAATCTCCTTTTCTTTTGTGAAAGTGGATTCCTATAAAAGCTAGTTGCTGTGTGCACACAAAGTTGATCATTTCTTGTTGATTATTTAAGAAAATAAAAAAGTCATGTCCATGTGAGCAGGAAAAATGCAGACAGGTATCACCAACGATGTTTACATTACCAAATGTTACTATATTTTTCGTTTTATTCTTATATACTAAAGATGAATAGGCATAAAAAAGGAAAGTTATTAAAAACTCCTTTACTAATAATTGATCTTGGCTAGGCTCTATTATAAATATAGATGCCATATATAATGTTTTTATATGTCCATTGCTATGGTCTAGAATGTGTGTGTCCCTCAAGGAAGTAATAAGAGTCTTTGGGAAGTGATTAGATCATGAAGGTCCTGCCTTCATGAATGGGATTATAAAAGAGGCCCAAGGGAGCTTGTGTTCCTCCTCTGCCCTTGAAAATGCGGCAAGAATATGTCATGTATGAAGCAGAGAGTAAACCTTCACCAGACACCGAATCTGTTGGCACCTTTACCTTGAACTTCCCAGCCTCTAGAACTATGAGAATATATTTCTATTCCTTATGAATTACCCGGTCTATAGTATTTTTAAGTAAACCATGGATGATAATACCACACACCATGATCCTGACTGACTGAAAATAGATCAGGCATTACTTTTTTTTCTGTTTTTGTAACATCCATGGATTCTGTCCCTAGAAAGGATCAACACATGATAAATTAGCAGTTTTCTAGTATACAAGTTAAAATATAAACTTGTTAAAATAACTATAATAGTTTGTTAATGGATACACAATATAAAAGATGTAAATTGTAACATTAACAAATAACCAGTTTGATTATGATGTCATGGAAGTTTCTTCTACCTTCTGAATATCAGGGTGTCTCGTATACAATGTATTCTAATATGCTGAGCTATTTAGGCATAATTGAAAGTTTGAATAGAACATGTATTCATTTATTTCCCTTTAGTAAACATTTACTGAGTTCTTCAATTCTGTGCTTGGCATTAAGGATAGAGAAAGAATAGTCATAGTATCCTAGTTAAAGGGGCCTTAGAGCATAGATATTCATACCGCTTTATAACTTTCAGCCATTGACCTTAGTTTTCTCATTTGTGTACAAATTATGGTTCGATCACATCTCACAGACCCTTACATATTTGAGTTAGTATGCCTCTATGAGACAAATTTAACTAACCTTGGCAAAAAGAAAATTTTAAAAAATGAATATACATTGACTCACAGAAACCCAGGCAGGGCAGAGGTGCCAAGATTAGGGAGTTGTGGGAGCAGGAACTGGGCACCACCAGCACTCTTTCTCTGGCCTGTACTTCTCTGTGTAGATGAACTTCATCCTCATATCCCAGAATTTTGGAGAAAGCTACACCCCTGGTATGGTTCACAGTAGTCCTTAGGGTTTATATTTTCCCAGATACTCAACTAGAGAAAGAGATAGCAAGGATTCTTTTGGCTATTGCGTTTCAAAGTATCATTTGGATAGGCTTCAACTTGCCTGACTCTCCTGACACTTGTTGTAGTCAGAAAGCTGTGCTACTTTCAGAGCCTCCATTCAAAACCAAGGAATAATTAAATTAATAAATAAAGCCCAGGAAACCAATTGGAAAAAAAGACCTCCAGGGTAAGCATGTGGTGGGAAGAAAGCATACATGCATGTGCACATCAATGAACTTCTATTCAAATATACTAAGAGTGCATGCTTGTTTTATTATTGACTCATAGAGAAGTTTTAATCAACTAAAACTCTCTTCTTTTTTATTTGATTTTTTGTGGATTTTAAAGTATGTGGTGATTTAACCTAGAAGTCAGAATTTATATTTATTCTATATCATAATTTAGCCATCTTTATGGAAAATAATCATCAAAAGAAGGTAAAAATGACTAATATAAAATGTATTTTTGTTTCTAGTAAATGCATTCCAGAAGTTGCTGGTACAGGAATGGTGTAATCAATGCACATTCATCAGAACCATAGCCTCCTGGCCCCAAAATATTCTCCTAGATATCCTAATCTGCATACCTGGCAACAAGATAGAGGTACCAGAAGAAAGGTATGTTTTATTAAAATGGAAAATTCAAAGAAATTTCGTAGATCATATCTACCAAATCTTTTAGCTACAAGGACACCTGATGAGTGTCATGTTTCAGTCCAAGATCAATATACCAGCTATTGATCAATGTTCTGCTGCCGATGAGGAAAAAGAGTAGATATTTTGGTATCAATGAGTAGTCTCTACAATGTGAAAATGTGTGTGTGTGTGTGTGTGTGTGTGTTCTAAATATTTTTGATGCAGATCTTCTTGAAAAGTTGTAATGAAAACTTATAATTTAATGTTATGAGATACTTATTGAGAAACTAAGTGAAGCAGCTCTCAGAAATAACTTTTGAGAAGTCGAAGCACTACATTCTTTGTTAGTTTTACTTAGAGAAGCTTATACAATATCTACATTTTAGTTATCATATAATGTATATTAAGCCTATACTTTTCTTATATTTTTATTGTAAACATGAGTTTCTAGATGGTTTCTTAAATGTGCAATGTCTTTCCTATAAAAATAAAAAATGTATTTAAATAACTTCAAAGATTATTGATTTATCAATTAAAATATATTTTAGAATATTAAATTCTTAGGATATTTCTATGAAAAACTTTTCATATTCATTTAAAGTTGGAACAGTATTTGTGATAGAAGTCTATTTTCCCAACAATTTTGTTACAGTTAACCTGCTGACTATACGTGCTGAATGTTATATAATAGTACAAAGATTTTCTTAGATATATATGATATTTTATCTCAGATATATATACACACACATACATATATATATATATATACACATGAACATATATATTTTTATTTCAAGCAAATTGGTTTTTGAATTGTTTTCCAAGCAAAATAAACACAATTCTAGTTATTTAATACACATTGCAGAATCTTCATTACCTACAAAAGTCATTGTTGGCTGGGAATTATTATGATTTTGGTTCTGTTGTCAAGTATTCTAGGAATCCTTTCTCATTTCATTTCTGTGCAAAATGGATAGGCATGAGACAGGAAGAGAGTCAAGGTTGCCAAGATTCATTTGTCAACATGCATTGAGTCTAATCAGTCAAATAACTGACTTTTCACAACTGGACTATCATTCACCCTAGATTAATCCTGCTGATTCAATATTTGGTAATGATTTCCTTTATAAGATACCTTGCTGAAACGAACATGAGCTATATTTGTCATTCTTCTAATAAAACAATTTTTCAATAAAAATTTGGTTAATTTGACTTTTTAAAAAATGAATCAATAACTACTCCAAGAAATTGAATTTTAATTCTAAGCCATCATAAAATATTAGTCCATGTTCCATTTCATAATCTTGCCCAGATTTATGTTCATTGAATCACAGTGTTCTGTAGTTGAAGGGGGAGTCACTTCAGGTCTGCCAGTGAAGTAAACACCGTTGAAATGCCCACAATCCCCCTTTGGGAAGAAAAAACGTAATTCTACCATGGTCAGTAGTGTTATGAGATGATCATTGCAGTTTTCAGCTTTTCTTTGAGAATTGCCCTTAGCTGAAGAGGAGAAACTAGTCCAAAGTCATGCCCCCATTTCCAGGGGCAGCATGTTTCTAACAACTAGTTGATGTGGGTATATAGAAGCCTAAATTTCTGGACACTTAAACCCAAATGGGCTCAACTTGGAAGGATGATACCTCATATTCATAGCTGAAATACCTTCTGTGGCTTTCAGAGGACCAGCTACTCCCTCTACCCAGCTAAGCCTTCTTTCCTTCCACAGCAGGTACTAATCTTAAAACCACTCCCTAATTAATCTCTGAATGTTATTCTCAGTCTTAGCGTATGCTTCAAAGAAAACTCTACCTAAAATCACCACCATTTCTGATTTGCTATGATTACAAATTAAGTGACCTGGACCCAGAAACTGAAACTCTTTTGATGTAGTAGCAAATTATAACTATGTCTATTCTTAACTTTATGATTTCAAGTTAATTTTACTTTATCTTGAACATGAAAGTAAAAGCTGGGTTAAACTGCTCTGCCTTATTCTAATGCGAATATTTCTCTTTCCTCCTTCATGCACTTTATAAGGAGATTATTTTTAAAGACATAACTAGTTAGTTTAATATTTGAAAATCAATTAATGCATTTTAGCACAGTAAGAGAGTAAAAACAGAAAGAGATCATTTCCATGCATGCACAGAACAGCATTTGTTAAAATCCAGTGTCCATTTCTGATAGACACACATACAGGCCAACAAACAAAATAAACAAACAAACCTCTCATTAAACTAGAAATCAAAGTAAAGTTCCTAAATTTGATAACTACAGCTATAAAAAAATCTACATTAACATCATGCTTGATGATAAAAGACTGAATGGTTTCCTTTTAAAATTTGGGAAAAAATACAATATTTGTTCTCACTATATCTATCATTCTATTAGCATTTCTAGGCATCAAAATAAGAAAAAGGTAAATAAAATAAATTCCTATTTGCAAAAGAAGAAACAGCATTGTCATTAATTTTCTATTTAGAAAATTTTGTGGAATCTAAGAAAAGCAACTTAAGCTAATAATTGTGTTTATCAGAATACAAGGCTGTAATACGAACAAATCAATTCGATGTGTATATACTTGCAACAGACCACTGGAAGCTGAAATTAAAAAATACCATGTGAAACTGAATCAGACTACGAATTTTTTTTTTTAATGGAGTCTTGCTCTGTCACTCAGGCTAGAGTGCAGTGGGGTGATCTTGGCTCACTGCAACCTCTGCCTCCCAGGTTCAAGAGTTTCTCCTGCCTCAGCCTCCCGAGTAACTGGGATTACAGGTATGCACCACTACACCAGACTAATTTTTTGTATTTTTGGTGGAGACGGGGTTTCATCATGTTGGCCAGGCTTGTCTCCAACTCCTGATCTCGGGTGATCCGCCTGCCTTGGCCTCCCAAAGTGCTGGGATTACAGGCATGAGCCACCATGCCTGGCCTAAAACGATGGTTAGATGCCAAGAAGTAGGTGGCAATGCCTTAACCGTATGCGTGTTGTCAGGCCCAAGGGCCTCTTCCATCCTTGTCAAGGGGAGTGCTATGAAATTTTAAGACATAAATCTGACAATGAATGAACAAGAGCTCTACACTGAAAACTTTAAAATTTGCTGAGAGAATTTAAGAAGATATAAATAAGTGGAGAGAAATATCTGTACTGTGTTTATGGGCCAGAAGACTCAATATTGTTAACTTGAAAATTTTCTTTAAATTGATCAATAGATTCAACAGAACTTTAATTATAATTCTAGCACAATTTTTGTTTGGCAAAAAAGACAAATTGACTCTAAAATTCATTTCAAAGTACTTTGAAAAAGAAAGACAACTTTGCTGAACTTACCCTCCTGAATTTAAGTCTTATCATAAACTTAACATTACTCAAGAGGTTTGGTATTGGCATCAGTTTAGACAAATAGATCAATGAAACAGAATAGAGTTCAAAAATAGACCTACACATATATGGTTAATTGATCAACACAGGTGTAATAATTTGCTGTGGATATGAAATAATATAAACTTTAATCCAGGTCTCACATCATTTTTCAAAATGAACTCAAAATGATCACATCAATATGTAAAGTTTATAACTATGAAACTTTTAGAAGAAAAAAAATATTTTGGGCCTTGGGTTCTTATATATGATTGTATGATGTATAACAAATAAATCATAAATTGAATTTCTCAAATTTGGAGATTTCTGGGTTTTGAATTACACTGGTAATGGAATGAAATGACAATCTACATATGGGGAAAACAGTTGTAAACCAAATAGCTGGTAAAGAATACGTGATTCAGAATCCATAAAAAACAGCCAATATTCAAAAATAAGACAACAAAAAACTCAATAACAAATTGTCAGATGATTTGAACAGACAGATAACTAAGATATAGGAAAGGAAAATGAGCAGTGAGAAAATGTTCAACATCATTAGTTGGTAGAGAAATGCCAACCAAAACTGCACAGAGACACTACTATATGCCTATTAAAATGTCTAAATTTTCAAAGATTGAGCATGCCAAATGTTGGCAAGGAAATGGAGGAACTGAAATATTTATACTGTTAGAATATAAAATTGTAAAACCACTTTGCAAAAGAGTTTGGCAGTATAAAAGTCAAAGACTCTATTTTTTGTTTGATCAAAGACGGCTTTCAAATCTCACCCTTCCCTTCTCCCCTTTGCTCCACCTCTTGGGAAGCCAATAAGAAAGTCAGCTTGCTCCCTTCCTTGGATGCAGGAAGTTTAAATTCACTTGTCTTGTATCACTAAGGACTGATACTGCCTTATTTTCCTTGGGGGAAATGTTTGCCGTTTTCTATATGAGTAATAAACTATATTTCATACCCATTGGTCCTATGTGTCCTTTGTCTCAACAACTGTATAAAGCCTCAAAGCTGGTGGTGGGGAGGGAGTGATGATGAGTGTGCAATAGGGAAAAGTGGTGTCCAATTAAAAATTTAAAAGCGACAATTTCTTAAATAGGTAAACAAATATTATCATCTCATTCATTCCAGTAAAACGACAGTGTGTATCTACACAAAGACTTGTACATGAATGTTCATAGAAGCTTAAATTTTAATAGCCTCAAACAGGAAATAACCATCAAAAGGTACATGGGTAAACACATTGTGGTAGAAGCATGTAATAATTATACTGAACAAAAGAAATCCTACAAAGGAATTGTATATACTGTATAATTCAATGTATTTGAAACTGAAAAAGATGCAATGACTCTGCAGTGGCAGAAAACAGATCAGTGGTTCCTGGGAATGAGGAAGTGGTTGTAGAAAAAGCTGGAAGGAAGGTGATATGGCTTGGCTGTGTCCCCACCCAAATCTCATCTTGAATTGTAACTCCCACAATTCCCACGTATTGTGGAAGGGACCCAGTGGGAAGTAATTGAATCCTGGGGAGGGGGGGCAGGTCTTTCTCATGTTGTTCTCATGATAGTGAATAAGTCTCACTACTACTTTTGGGACTGAGGTGGGAGGATCGCTTGGGTTGAGGCTGCAGTGATTCATGTTCACGCCACTGCATTCCGCCCTGGATGACAAAGTGAGACCCTGTCTCAAAAAATGTTTTAAATATAAAAACTAAAAATTAAAGGCTTATAATAAGAATTTGGTTCATGTGATTATGGAGATTGACAGATTTCAAATGGGTGAGTCAGGGAGCTGGAGACCCAGGAGACCAATGGTATAGTTTCAGTCTGAAGGCCAGCATGTTCAAGGCCCAGGAAGAGCCAATGATTCCATTTGAGTTAGAAGGCAGGAAAAAGCCAAGTCCCCGTAGAAAGGCAGTCGCTCATGGAGAGTATTTTTTACTTGAGGAGGGAAACCTTTTTCATTCCATTCAGGCCTTCAACTGATTAGAGGAGGCCCACCCAGGTTAGAGAGGGCAATGTGCTTCACTCAGTCTACCAATTTAAATATTATAATCTCATTTAGAAACACTCTCTCAGAAATGCGCAGAATGATATTTGACCAAGTTTTGGCACCTGATGGCCCAGTCAAATTGAAACATAAAATGAACCCTCACATTGGCATTTCTGGGGACTTCCATGAAATCTGCCTCTCTCATCCCAGCAGGAAGCTGGCTAAAGTTTCAGGATTATCCCTGAATGACCCTTTTGTGTGTTGTTAACAAGTGCATGCACACTAAAGAATAACGTCATATTGTTATCATCATTTGTTTCACAACAATTTACCTTGGACAAGTGTTCTGGGATTTTTATTACATAGTATATATCCTTTGTGATCTATTCAACCTATGACACAGTGTTGCCTCATGTCCTTGGATGACAAAATTGAACCATCCTGTTTTTGACAGCCTCACTAAGCCTCACTGCTCTTACACTGAATTTTAGCTTTTCCATCGGGATAGAATAAAAAGCTACTATTGACATGATGTGATATTTTAGTGAGAAAGTAGCTTTTTAAACAATTTTACTTAAAGTGCTAGTATATAAAAGGGCAAATATATTGTTAATCTAAATTTTCTGACACACCCTCTTCTCTCAGTTATAAATTCAGTACAGATGGTGATGATGAAAGCATATGTGTTTCAGATCCATAGTTTGTACAACATTATTACCCAGTTCTATAGAGTACTCCTTGAGGAAAAGCCAGTTCAATAGTATTGTATTACCTTTAATTTGCCTCCAATTCCCTTAAGGAATAATCATTGTATATTATGCAATTTTTAAAACAAGCTCTCTACTAGATACAGATGAAAACTTCATTGTTTTGAAAAACTGGATAAATAGAGCAGAGAGTACATTATAATTTCCCTTGCCTTTTGCCTTAACTCCACAACCATGTGATACAATTCAAATTAAATAGCAAATAAATGTTTTGTTTGTGTATGTAGGTGTTTGTGTGCTTGTCTAAGAAGCATTTAGATTTCTGACAAAAATAACAGGGATGATACGTTTCCCTTATCTGACTGAGGAAAAGAACAGAATTTTGTGTTCCTTAAATGTTTATTTCAGGAAAAAATAAGTGTACAACTCTCTTTGTGAATCATTGTCAAAGATGTGGCAAAGACTATGTCTAAAAAGGATAAACACATCCAATTAAGACTATCTTCCTCTCCAATTAGTTTGTCTGTTTGCTAGGAAATAGAGCAAGATATCTATTTCATGTAATTATTCAAGGCTAAATAATTTTAAATGATGTTAATGCAATGGAAACTGACAGGTACAATCAGCGAACTCCTGGATAATATGAGTGATCCTTCTGTAAAACCCAGCTGCAGCTAGAAAAAAGCAAGATGTACCTCTCCTCTTGCCACCATTTCAGTGAATGATCTATAGCAGACTTTGGAAACATGGCAGCAATATTCAGCTTACTTTGAAAACAGATGGCATACTGAGAAGTAATCATAGACTCAACATTCACATTCTTTGCTGGCATTATAAAAGGCCAATTGCAGGAAAAGCCTAGGATCTCTTTCTCTTAAATACTCTAGCTAATGACAAATATTCAGGACGGTTCAAACTAAAACCCCTGCTCACACTATCCACAGGATAGGAAGTTTGCCTCATAGCTAAATCTTAGAGTACATCATAGAATCTCGTTGTCTGACTCTGGGCAGGACATGAAAATTCTGTTAAATCTTGATGGGCTATCACGCAGTATCTTCCTCAGTTGAGCCGAGTAGAAAAATATGTCACTTGCTCTTATACAGTTTTAATTCATTTTGTGCATAGGGTTTTGGATTATCTCATGGAGAATAAATTTTAAAAACTGAGATACGTTGCTAGGAAAAACAAAACAAGAAAATAGAGGATGATAAAGGACTATTTTCTTGACAGTTTCACATCCTGTGAAAAGACAGTCTGTTTACTTTTGTTGTAAATGTGGAGTATATATTTATTTTGTTCAAATCCTCTTTAAAATACATATTTTTTTCTAAATAGAAGTTCAAAAGTGAATTCCTTTTTCTGTATTGGACAGTTGATAAGAATAAATGTGTCTATTAGGTAGTGAGGTCATTTGAAATCAACCTGACTGGTAAATCTCTTTGAAAAAAGGTTGACTGTAATGCAGGCATCATTACTGTACCTCAATCTAAACTGCTCTAAAACAAGTACATATTAAAGCAGATCTATGGGAGATGAGAATCTGATAACTTTGATAAGAGTAAGTGTCGATTTAATTTATTTCCAATTAGGTAGAGTTTTGCCATGTCAGATTTACTTTACTCATAAATAAACTCTTATTATTTTAAATTGTATTAAAAGGCGAGCTGAGCAAGGATAGGCTAGACAGAGCCAATAAAAGTGAAGTTGGCTTTTTTCTCCAGAAATAATTACTATTTTCTACTTTCAACACAAGCCAAAATTTGCTTTTGTAATCTCGATCGTAAATAATAGTTTCTGTCCTCCCCAATCTGTTTGAAAAGGGGTATTTGACATAACACTATAGAAAACTTCAACTATTTTATTAGAATAATAAATATAATCTTTATAATACTTTCTTATGGTTAAAAGTTTGTCATTTCAATCTGCCATTCTAATTATCTGAGGCCATCAGTGATCTGCTAAAAGAATGTGGCTCTTAGAGAATAATAGAGAAGAAAGAACACCCCTAACAGTAGCCTAAGTCCCCCAGTTCCATGTGATAGGGATTTTCGGTACTTGAATATTCAACTCCCATAAGAAAAAAAAAAGTTAGAATCATGCTTATGTTTGATTACTGGTCCAGTCCTGTCTCTTACAAAGTGAAATTCAATGAATACGAATGGAGTACATTTTTTCTGACTAAGCAGGTTTCCTTGTTGTTAACTCTGATTCATCTTCCTGGAAATGGATCCGTGTGAGAATTCAAAGCCAGTGTAAAATGCTTGGCTGCTTAGCAAGAAAAAGGCAAAATTTAGAAAATGTCCAAACCAGAGATTACTTAGCAATTAGTGGAATTCAGGATGATGTTACATTAAATACAGTAAACTAAATTCTAAAGAAATCATGTAAATATTTTTTTCAAGGATGTGAGCTGGCTTTCACCTGAGACTGCAGAGGGGATTAAAAAATGGAATCTTGTAGTAGATTAGAGTGAATCTAAACTATAAAATTCATTTTTTCTATTAGTAGAAATGATTATACCTTTCTAAATATCACCATGTATTTCTATCTTTCTAAATAAGGGAAAATAGATGAGTTGTGAGCAAGAATAAATATAATTAACATCAAAACCCATGAGCCATTGTCATGTAAGTTCCTGAAATACATGTACATGTATTCCTCCTGTTGAGGAGGAATATTAACTGCTACACAAGTTATTTTTTCAGATTTCATGATCAGTCATTTACAATGGATTATTTCAACCAGAGAAACTTGGACCACCCTGGAGGTCAGAGGAAATTGCCGTTGCTTCTACCTCCCAAGAACAATTTTAGCAGCAAAGTTGCTACCCAGGGAATGATATTTTTATGTTCCATTAGTGATAAGTGCTATTTTTATACTGCCCATGACCATTTCTCACTCTGCTGATACATGTGTATTTATCTACCCCACATTCCAATTATTTCCAATTGCAAGAACTATGCTACACATCTCAGAAGTTCAAAGGTGGTTATTGAGTGAAAAGAGGACAATGTGAGGGCTAGGAATTCACATAAGTGAACAAATATGTGATCATTGGCATTGACTATTATCCAGTACCTTTTGTGCCCAGAGTTTAGTAGCGAAGAGTCATTTTCAAGACATGCTAGCCTACCACTGTAGCTTGAAAATCAGTTGCAAATATAGAATTATCTAGTGATGTAAACAATACATTTTTCGCTTCTAATGTATCTTTAAAATATAGATTTATCTGGACAGAATAATACAAATAATGCTTTAAGTAGGATTTAAGTGAAATTAAACTGGCTGTAATCATGAAGCATTTACAGTAGTCCAGGCTTTGTGCTAGGAGTTCTCCATGGAGAGATTTCTGATGTAGTCTTCCAATTCATCTGGAGCATCTTCTCCATACTACAGATGAGACAAGAATGGCAAAGAGATCTTCATGAACATACCATCTGAAGGGTGTTTAGTGTACATTACGAGAAAGAGAAGACTCAAGAAGCAGTGGCAATGCTAAACCTTACATGCCACCATGTGTCTACGAATGGAGGTTCTATCTCAAGGAGTTAATCAACAGGCTCATTTCCTCCCTGAAACTCAAAAAAATTATATTGCCAAATTTACATTTTAATAAGGCAGATACATTTTAAATTTGTTAGACTTTGTTATATGCTCAATCTCATAATCTGCTACTAGTGATATTCTTGTTACTTCTAGTTCAGCAATTGTTAAACTGACCACTTGTTGTTGCCTTTTTAACTCTGTACATAGTCATAATTCTGAAAGTAAACAAGTCGACAAGTTCCTTAGAATGCCTGGCTGCTGAATCAAAGGGAATATACAAAATTCTGAAGCAAAACTCAGATGTGTAGTGATAATAAACTCACAGTAGGTGTTATCAAATGGATTAAAGATTAAGTTTAAGCTTTTCTTTTTGTTGACAGTTTTATAGATGGTATTATGTATAAAGCATCTAATCTTTTAATATATGACATAAACTTTTATATATATCTTAAAATGTCTTTTCACGATTCCAGATACAGAAAAAAATTGAAGTCAATTTTAAATGTCATTAATTTATCCTATCCCATGTAACTAGATTTGGAAACAGAAGAAAGCAAATTAGCATCTGTTGGGTGTCATCTAAGTTCTAACTACTTTGGTAGGAATTCACATATATCACCTCATTAAATTAAATTTAATGATCACAGCAATGACTTGAAGTAGGTATTTGTAATCACGTTTCTCAGCTGGGAACACAGGGAAGCCTAGTGGTTAAGTTGTAACCAGTAATAGCACTGGTAAAAAGAAGAGGCTCTGGATTCAACTTGCCAGGGTCAAATCTTGGTTTTCCTCCTTTTTAGGTGTATGTACTTTACAAAGTCATTTAATTTTCTAAGCACAATTTCTCAACTTAGGAACTAGAAATCACACATGCACATGCACATGGCATACTTAGGATAAGTATTTTCATACCTGCCTGTTTACATACTAACTATAATCATCATTCTTATCATCATTGTCATCCCTGTCTCCCTCAGTTAAAGGACATGCAGTAATCTGAGATTTGAACACAAAGTAACTTGACCCTCAAGAGCATACTACTTCATCTTTAAACACTAAATTGTAACTACCTATTAGACTATTGAAACATAGGTTCCCATTTTTCCAGGACTGACATTTAGTATTGAGACAGTCAGTCCTCCCATTGGTTTGGTTAGAGCATGTGGTGTTATCACTTTAACTGCTGCTTAGTCTCTCTCATGGGTTAATGTTTCTCAGTTTGTCTTTTCCATAGAGAAACTCCTCTGAATTTTATCTACAGCTATCACCTTATAGTATACATGTTCCCTAGGTGACCAAATGTACTGTCAATGCTTCAATTAGCAGAAAACTATTAAAAAGTGAAAAATGAAAATTCTCTGTTACTAGACAGTATCCCTGAGCATAGAAGCGCCACTAACATACATTGTGCCGGAAGTGGTTCTTCCTGAGGTTGTGCAATAAGATAGCCCTAAATATTCACCACTGTTTATTGGATTTCTCCACCTAAATATACCACAAGCAACTCAGCATGTACCATATTAAGCTTAACATAATTATCCCCAGATATATCTTACTTCTCATGACGCTTAACTTGGTAAATGGGTGACCAGCCATTTCTAACTTTCCCGAAGCAGAGACTTGCCCAAAGCAGAGGTATTTCTGGGCTTGGTCTTTACACTTATCTTCATATCTAATCAACTCCTTTGGACATTGTCTCTGTACAAAAAGAAATCACTGCCTCCCGAAAATAATTCAAAAGCTATACCAAATATTTTACATGTATTATTCCAAATCTTGTAACAATCATGTGACATCAATATTATCAATTCTATTTTAGGTAGAAAAAAATGAATTGCAGAGAAGTTAATTACCTGAAAAATATCATATAGCTAACAAGTGGTGGAGCCAAGACTTCAACTGGGTCATCCTGACTCCAGATGACACGTACTTTCTCTCTAAATATAAAGCTTTCAGGACTTAGTGATGGATTATTAGTAGAAGCTGTAGGTCACACAAGACTCAAAAGTACCCTGACAGTTTTAGCTTCAGTAACTGGATAGACTTACTAAGATGGGGACAACTGAGAGAGTAAGTTTTGGAGCCAATGAAATCAAATGTAAAATTTGACATCTTTATTAGATAACCATATGGATATGCTAAATAGACAGATTTATGAATCTGAAGTCAGCGAGGAAGTCAGGGCTGGAGGTAGGCATTTGGGAACAATTGACATATAAGCAGTACTTAAAACGGTGGAACTTGATGAGAACTTTTAACGCTAGCATGGATGGGAGATAACTTTTTGCACTGTTAGCATTTATTCAGTGACTAAATCATAGTAGGTGTTTCACAAATATCTGCTGAATAAATAGATAGAGACATAGAATCCCATTATGTGTGAGGTACTAGACCAGCATTCGATATAAGGAAGGATTGAGGAGCTCATTATTTTAGCTGTTTCCATTATAGGTTTACAAGCAAACTGGGCAAAATAAAATGTGTCAAAATGTGAAATAAACAGAGCGAGGCCACAGTGTTACAAAATTCCAGTTTAGGGCTCAGATTTGGCAATTTTGTCTTAGGCAAGTCAGTTAATTATAAACACTGGTTTTGGATCAATAAGTTGATCTGGATGGTTGGTCCTTCTAACTTTAATAATCTTTGAAAGAAGGAATTAGAAAATATAATATCTCTAAGGTTAAATAATAAAAGTACATCTAAGTGGTCTATAACACAATGCAAGGAAGTGAATGAGATTAAGTTAAGATTTCAGAAGTTAGTTGAGAAACATAAACTTTGGTTTACATACAACAAAAATGATAGGAATTTCAAAACAGTAAAGAGAGCTTTCAAAAAAGTAAAGAGAGATTTTGGGCTGCAATCTGCTGATCTTGCCAGTTTATCAACCATATTTCTTGGGATGTATGCCAACAAAAAATCTTTTGGAGCATTAATCACTGGTGAGAAACACCGTTATCATAGAGACAGGCCTGCATCCTCTGGAGGAAGTTTTACAAATGGACAGCCACCATCTTTGCCTTCACGGTTCTTAGATTTATGCAACGAGACGGTTTTTAGAATGAGTTAGCATCCATCATACCCAATGAGATTGCTACCAATTTATTGTGTGTTGCTAGGGTGAAGAAAGGGTTCCTCTGTGTTTACTTTTCAAAAATCTTTTTTTTTTGCAACATCCAGAAACCAGTAAAAAATTATATATAAAAATATATAATTTTCTGCTAGCAAACAGTATTAGTCTTTTTTTATATTTATCTGACATTTGCAATAGCAGAATTTTGTGGCTATTAGAATAGAAAATTTCCTCTCACTCCTTCAAACATCTCACCCCAACTGGAAATCTCCCATTATTGATTTGGAAGAAAAGATTGAGAAGTTGTCTTTATTCCTTTCCAGCTATGTCTCTTATCTATTTAGATTTTTAAAAACCGTGTTGTTTTTTACTAAACACACAAGTTACTACTTTTTAGGGGTCAACTAGGTGAGGTGTTAATTTCTCTCAATGCTACTGAAATTCATTATCAATGAAATAACAGAAATTATTCTGATATAATATTGTGATCCAACCAAATAAGAGAATTCAGGATATATAATGGTATTTAGTAGAGCACATTTGTTTACCTGATTATATTTATTCATAACTGTCTTGATTATTGTTTGATGTTTATAACACATATACATGTAAATTTAAAAGTAATCATAAGATTTCAGTGTTGACCATGATGTTTTCTGCAGGTTTTTTCCCAATTTAGGAAAATTCTCTTCTATTCTCATTATACTATCAGATTTTATCTTACATAATTCTTAAAATTTGTGCTGAATGTTTTATTCTGAATGTTTTCAGATTCCTATTTTTCTCCTTTATTCTGTTTAAGTAATGCAGTTCTTTAATCCATTATTCTATTGGCAAAATAACTTTACATTGTTAGAATAAATCCATCTTTGTTGTGATATTTTATTTTGCTTACAGAATGCTGGAGTTGGTTTCTCATTACAACTATTTTTATTTAACCTTTTAGTGGAAATGCATATATATATATGTATACATAAATTATTTTATATGCTTTGCTTTCCTCATTTTATTGTCAAGTTATAACCTTATGAATAACCTGGAGTACATTCTATCTTCTTTTTCTTTTTTTCTCAAAAAAGGATTTGTATAAGATTATGGATAGCCAGTTCTTCAATAAGTTTTAGAACAAGACTCTTAAATCATCTTGAATTACAGTTTATTTTGGGTGAAGATTTTAAATATATATTCAATTTTATATACTTTATAGAAAATACAGCAGGTTTATTATTTTCTCTTGATTTAATTTTGGTGAGTTTATTGTGCGGTTCTTTGGGGGATTTTTATAGTTATTGTTAATACATAGAGTTCAGCTAAGTTTTCAAATGGTTTGACTACAAAGTTGTCCTTTTTACTAAAAAATAATATTCCATTATTTTAATTTCTGTTGAATTATGTTCTATTTTTAAATCCTTAATATTCATACATTTTTTTTTATTTTACCTTCTTGATTCATCTTGTCAGAATTTGCTATTTTTCTCTGTTCCAACAATCAATTTTTGTCTTTGCTAAACTTCATTATCACTTTGTTTGCAATTTTATTAATTGCTACTCTCTTCTTTACTGTTTCTTTACTTCCTCAGTGTATTTACTTATTGATTTATTTATCTGATTTTTAAGTTGAATGTTTGGGTCTTTTTTTAGACATAATCTTTTTAAATACCATACTTTAAGGATATATATTTTCCTCTAAATACTCCTTATACTCACTTGTACTTATATTTTTAGATAGTTTAAATTTTAATCATGGGTAAGCATTTCTCACTTCCATTGTTCTTTTTGTCTCATGAGTTATTTAAATATAGATTTTGAATTTTTAAAGTATTTATTTCTAACTTAATTGTGTCATGTTCAGAGATTGTGGGCTCTATAATATTGAAATTGGATTTCATGTATTTTTTCGCTGAGTAAAAGCTCTACATTATAAAATGTTCCATATATCCCCAAAAGAATGTGTGTTCATTCATATGTTGTTTGTTGCAATGTTCTATACATTTCACTTTAAAAATAGTTTGCACTATCTAATTATTTTATTCTTATTAAGTTTTTCAATTTACAACAATAGGCATGCCGTAATGTGCCTTAGAAATAGTGAATATATTTAAAGACTTATTTTCATTGGTTAACACTATTTGCCTTAAAATATACTTTGTCTAATGCAAAACTAATTATATAAACTTTCTTCGGATTAGTATTTAATTATTTATATTTTCTAGAATTTTAATTTCACTCTTTCTGAGTCCTGATAATTTGGGCATGTCTGTTGTAAAAATCACATACATAGAATTATTTTCTTCATGCAATATGAAAAGCTTTGTCTTTTAATTTGATTTGTTGGTACATATATATTGATTGCTATTATTATTTTGAATTTGCTTTCCTCATCTTATTTATTTGTTTTACTTTTACTATAACACTTCTTTGTTCCTCTCTTGAGTTGGATTGATTGGATTAAATGGACCCATTGGATTGAAATATTTTTTGCTTACCTAAGTTTTTTTTCTTTTTCCTCAAATAGCTTGACAGATATACACATTATTCTTCTTGTTTATGGATTAATTTTTCAATATTAACATCGGTATTTAATTAAAATTTTATGCCAATCACTGAGTCACTTTGTCTTTGTAATCTTGCTGTTTCACTTTATGTGTCTGGTGTGAATGTCATTTAATTTCTTTTTCTCTGTGTTTATTTGGGTTCTATGAAAAGATTGATTTTTTAACCACCTTGGTAAAATATTTTATTAAATATTATGTCTCCTTCATTGTTTCCATTGTCTCATGAAACTCCTACGGAGGCATGTGGACTTTCTCACACTTTTCCCTTGTCTCTTACAGCTCTGGGCTCCATTCGCTATAAATATCTGAAATTATAGCTCTCTCTTCACTAGCTCTTGGTTCAATTGAATTTCCTCTTTTCTTTAACACTGAATTTAAAATTTCAATTATTATATTTTATGTTTGTAGTTCTATTTTACTTTTTATATGATAGTCAATTTTGATAGTCTTTTCATTATAGCTTAATAAATACATATATAATTATGTAGTATTAGATACGTTTTCCATATTTTATATTTAACAATTTGCATATGTCTGTAAATCTCACATTGTACCAAACTTAACAAGTTTCAAAATAAATTCATTTAAATAACACAGGTCCTAACTTTTCCAGATGCCCTAAAGAAAACTCCAACACTATTTTATGTATTCTCTGAGGACAAATTTGCTAATTTTTTCTCTCTGAAGAATGTTCCTCCTTTCTCTTCAGCCTAGTTATGTGATAAAACACTTTAATATTCTTTTTTCTACTTAAAATGTTTAAATGTGCTGTATATACCAGGAGTTTTTTTTCTAATTATCTTTTTCACTATACTGTATAGAAAAGAAAGTTTCTTAGTAGTCATTTCTTCATTTAAATTTCATGTATTTGTCTGCTTAGTTTCTGATGCTCATCTGCTTTCTGAATAGTTGAGGTGAACATGTAGTATAATTCCAGATGGGAAGTGTTATTTTAATAAAATATTGAAGATTCTGAGTTGGTTTTCTCAAGATCCAGAGTGATTAATAAAAGCCTACGCTGTTCGCAAGGTAATTTGAGAGGAAGCCAATGAATCGTCCCCAAATATTACATATTACAAATCTACTTAACATCAGCATATATACATATATATATAATTTTATGATATGGTAAAATACACATAACCTAAAATTTACTATTATAACCACTTTTAAGAAAACATTTCAGTGATACGAAGTACATTCATATTGTTGCACAGCCGTCATCACCATTTATGTCCGGAGCACTTTTACACCTGCAAAGCTAAAACTTTATGCCCATTAAATAATTCCCAGTCTCTATTTGTTGCTGGTATCTTAAAAAGCAATTTGTTTTTGTATATTGACCTTGAATCCAGTGGTCTTGCTGGATTGTCTTATTAATTGTAATTCCTTCTTTTCTATGTACATCCTTATGCCTTTTGCGAATTGTGTCAGTTTTGTTTTTTCCTTTCAGATCCTTATGAGTCTCTTTCTTCTCTTGACTTAACAGCTTCGCTGACTAGACCTTATGGTATATTCTGCTACATGTCTTTTAGTGCACTTAGGTGTGCAGCAACAAATAAAAAATGAAATTAAAATTATGTGCAGAGCAGCACCATCCATAATAGCCCAAACTGAAGACTACAATGATCAGGAGGAAAGGTAAAGTGTGCTGCATACACAGTGTGGAATAGGCAGCACTGAGAATGAATAAAGGGCAACTATACACAACATAGATGAATCTCACACACAGAATCTCCAGCGAAAGAAGCCAAACACAAAATTGTACATATTGTATGATTTCATATGTACAAAGCTCAAAAATCAGAATTAGTCTATGTGTTAGAAGACAAGATAATGGATTGCTTTGTGGGAGGGAGACTGGAAAGTGAGTGGAAGGGGCAGCCCGAGGGCTTTGCCAGCTCTGTTAACGTTCTGTTTCTTGATGAGGGTGCTGGTTATGTGGGATGTGTTTATTTGGTGATAATTAAGCCATATATTTATTTAAGACGTGATGTTTTATGTATATTTATTATACTTTAATAACAAGTTTTTTAAAACAATAACTCCCCATCTCCTTCACTCCCAGACCCTGACAACCACCATTCTGCATTGTCCCTATCAATTTGACTACTTTAAGTACCTTGTACAAGTGAAATCATAGAGTATTTATTTTTTGTGACTGGCTTACTTCACTTAGTGCAATATTTTTTCTTTCTTTATTCTTTTTTTTTTTTTAAATAACGTTGTTTTGTCTGATATTCGTACAGCCCTTCCTGTCCTCTTTTGGTTACTGTTTGCATGGAATATATTTATCTGTCTGTATTAGTCCGTTCTCACGCTGCTATGAAGAAATACCCAAGACTGGGTAATTTATAAAGGAAAGATGTTTAATTGGCTCACAGTTCCGTATTGCTGGGCAGTCCTCAGGAAACTTACAATCATGGCAGAAGACGAAGGGGAAGCAAAGCACTTTCTTCACAGATGGCAGGACGGAGTGAGTGCAAGAAGGGGAAATGCCAGACACTTACAAAACCAGGGCCCTGCTGCTCTGTGCAACCTTGGTACACTGCTCTTTGCATTCCAGCCACTCAAGCTCCGGCTGTGGCTAAAAGGGGCTTAGATAGAGCTTGGGCTGTGGCTTCAGAGGGTGCTAGCCTCAAACTTTGTTGGTTTTCAAGTGGTGTTGGGCCTCTGGGTGTGCAGAAGATGGGAGCTGAGGTTTGGAAACCTCTGCCTAAATTTCAGAGAATGTATGCAAACACCTGGATGTCCAGGCAAAATTCAGCTGCAGGGGCAGAGCCTTCATGAAGACCCTCTAGTAGGGCAATGCAGAGGGGAAATGTGGGATTGGAGCCCCCACATAGAGTGTTCAATGGGGCACTGCCCAATGGAGTTGTGAGAAAGGGGCCACCATCCTCCAGACCCCAGAATGGTTGATCCAACAACAGCTTGCACTGTGAGCCTAGAAAAGCTGCAGGCACTCAGTGCCATCCTGTGAAAGCAGCAGTGGGGGCTGTGCCTGCAGAGCCACAGAGGCAGAGCTACAGAAGGCCTTGGGACTTCATCACTTGCATCAGTGGGCCCTGGATGTGAGACATGGAGTCAATGGAGATTTATTTGCAGCTTTAGGATTTAATGACTGTCCTGCTGGGTTTCAGACTTTCATGGGGCCTGTAGTCCCTTTGTTTTGGCCTATTTCTTCCATTTGGAATGGGAGCATTTACCCAATTCCTGTACTTGCATTGTATCTTGGAAGTAACAAACTTGTTTTTGACTTTACAGGCTCATGGGTGAAAGGGATTTGCTATGTTTCAGACGAGACTTTGGACTTAGAATTTAAGTTAATGCAGGAATGAGTTATAACTTTGGAGGACTGTTGAAAGAGCATGATTGTATTTTGAAATGTGAGGACATGATATTTGGGCAGGGCCAGGAGCATTATGATATGTTTTGGCTCTGTGTCCCCACCCAAATGTCATATTGAATTCTGATCCCAAGTGTTGGAGGCCAAGCCTGGTGGGAGGTTATTGGATCACAGGGGTGGTTTCTAATGGTTTAGCACCATCCTCCTAGTGCTGTCCCCATGACGGGATTCTCATGAGATCAGCTTGTTTAAAATTGTGTAGCACTTCCCCTTCTCCTGCTCTCTCCTACTCTACCCTGGTAAGATGTGCTTGCTTCCCTTTTCCTTCTGCCACAATTGTAAGTTTCCTGAGAGCTCCTGGCCATGCTTCCTTTACAGCCTATGGAACTGTGAGTTGATTAAACCTTTTTTCTTTATAAATTACCTAGTCTCAGATAGTTCTTTATAGCAGTGTGAGAACAGAATAGTACAGACACTTTCGCTTTGGGCCTTGATGGCTTAACTTGCATCACATTGATTCTACCATAAGAGCCATTAGAGAAAATGCACTAATCATCACCAGTACAACTACCCTCACCCTCACCAACAGTGAAGGCATCAGAAAGTAACCAACGTGGTCAGAAGTTTATTAGCTAACATTTTTGAGCAAAGAAAATGCAATGATGAGAGTCCAGTATTTTTTATTCCTTTCCCTTTCTGGTACTGACTGATAACAGTAAATTGTACTAGGCAATAAGTAGACAGAAATCTAATTGGTATGGTGAAAGAACTAAGTTTCAGTGATATAAAGGAAGGATGACTTTAGGACACTAAGACTTAAGAGAAAGAACAATGCAGATAAATCCAATATTTCATGCTGCTTTTTCTCTAGAACAATTTGCTGGTTCTTAAGCTGTGAGAGTACAGAAGGGCAAGAAATTTGGAAGAGAACCAGGAGGTAGTATTCAAGAGCAGTAGGTAAGTGGAGTATTTTCCTGTTGTTGGATATATATATATATATTTTTTTTAACGGAACTTAGAGCTTGTTGAGAAAAAAAAAGCAACTCTATAAGCAATTCAGGTTTTCAGGTGAACCTAGGCAAAATTCAGGTTTTCAGGTGAACTACACTCTAATAGTAAGGGCAAACTGGAAAAGCCAGAAGATAATAGGCAATGTGAATATCTGCAGTTAATTCAGATATTAGAGTTATAAAACTAGGACTTTACAATATTGATTAACATGTTCTGAAAATTGAGAATCTATATATTTATTTCCCAGTGAAATTAAATTAATAAAAAAGATCAAGTTTATAACTGAAATAATATGAATAAAATAAATTGAGTTAGAAGCATATTAGTCACAGCAGACCACAGGATTAATGAACTAGAATATAGTTCACTGGAAAATCCTGAGGAAAAATAATTTTAAAAATCTGCAAAAACCACAAACATACATGAAAATAAACAAAACATATGTAAAAAGCAAAGAAAATGTATTTTTTCCTATTAGCAGAGAAATTAAAATGTGAAGCCTCTGTTACCTTTTCATGCTTCTATAAAAGTTAATCAATTCCTCTACATGAAAGTTATCAGAAATTCCAGATAAATGAATGTACCCTTTAATTGAGACTTTAAAAGGCTTGGGGAAATAATTTAATAAAGAACTTGGCATTATGTTTTACTGAGAGGTGTGCTGCTGCTCGAACAAACACTTGAAAATATGGTAACAACTTTACCGCTGGGTAATGGATAGAGCCTGCGAGAGTTTTTGAGATGTGTGCTACAAAAAGCAAATACTGCCATAAAAGGACTTTTAAAGAAGATTTTTATGAGGGCTCAGAAAGAAGAGGACAGCTGAAGAGAAAACCTTCATCTTTTCAGATAATACATAAATAAGTATGCATAGAATGTTGCTAGAACTATAGCCAGGAAAACCGGTTCTGATGATTTTTCAGATTGAAAGAAGGAACATGTTATCAGACAATGGAGAAAAGGTAACTCTTGTTATAAAGTGCCAATAAACTTGGCTGAATTGTGTTTATATTCTAGTGTTTTGTGGAAGGCAGAAATGATAAGCAATGAAATTGTATATATGGCTGAGTAGGTTTCTAAGCAAGGCACTGAATTAGCTGCTTGATTCCTCACAACTGCTTATAATACAATATGAGAAAAGAGAAATGATTGAAGAAGAAATTGTTAAGAAATAATAAACCACAACTTTAATTTTGGAAAATTCTCAGCCTATTCATACCATAAAACATGAGAAAGTCCACTTCAAAGAAAGCACTGAAGATGTGGCTTATAAAATTATGTCAGTATTGTCTTATTCTGTTTGTGCTCCTATAACAAAATACCACAGATGTGTAATTTATAAAGAACAAAAATTCATTTCTCGCAGTTCTGGAACCTAGAAATCCAAGATCAAGGCACTGGCATTTGGTGTCAAGTGAGGGCTGCATCCTTCAGAGGGGAGGGCTGCTGTGTCCCACATGGTAGGAGGTAGAAGGGCAAGACGAGACAAAAGCTGTGTCCTCACATGGCAGAAGAGCAGAAGAGAGAAAACTTACTCCTGCAGGGCTTTTTCATAGCATCATTAATTTATTCATGAGGGCAGTGCCCTCATGACCTAAACACCTCCCAATGGTTCACATCCCAACACTGTTTTATTGCAGATTAAGTATACAACATATGAGCTTTGAAGGACACATTCAGATCATAGCAAGTATGGACTGTTGATTTAATCAGACACCCCAACATGAAAGCTGTGTTTGAACTACAGGGAATGGAGACAGGGCAGAGTAAAGAAAGGTTCTTGTACTTCTTGGGTTTTACAAGATGTGAACACAGAATTACTTGGCTGCTACTGTCACTGTTCTACAAGACAGGGAAATAATGGCCCCAAAGGTGATTCAGAGATTTCAACACAGAAAATCTGCATGTGTGTTGAACTGCATTCAACACAAATCATGCAGATGGGTCTGCCCAGAGCCATGAGGGAAAAAATCCTACCTGGCATTGCCACAGCGTGGGTGCAACCACTGCAGAGCCATGGGGGTGACACTGCCACCCCAGTGTGCATGGAAAGTAAAGCATTGAGCCGATGAGGATCATTCTCAAGGTTTTAGATCTCGTGCAGTTTACTTTGTGAGGTTTTTTACTTGGTTGAGACCCACCACTCATTCTTTCTTTCCTTTCAGAATGAAAATATTTCTACTACCCTTTGTTACCATTTTATTTTGGAAGCACATAACTTGTCACATAATTCTGTGCTTCCAAAATTTAGTGATGGAGCAGATGAACAGCTGGAGAGAAATTTTTGCCTCAGGATGAATCATACCTCATGTCTCACATGTACCTGATTTAGAAGATGGTTAAATGAGAGTATTGATGTTAGATTTTAAGGTTGATGCTGAAATGAGCTAAGATTTTTGGGGCTGTTGTGATGAAATGAATGCATCTGGCATAGGAGGAGAATATGAATTTGGGGAGGCCAAAGGAAAATAATATAGACTGGATGTTTGTTTCTTCTCAAAATGCATATATTGACATCCTAATCCCAATGTGATAATATTTGGAGGCAGGAACTTTGAGAGATAATTAAGTCATGAGTGTGGAGGCTTTGTTCTGGGATTAGTACCCTTATAAGAAGAGACGGTAGAAAACTTACTTTATCTATCTCTGTCTCTCCCTGTCTCCCTTCCATGTGAAGATACAGCAAGAAAGTGTCCACCTGAAAACCAAGAAGAGAAACCTAACCACAGGGGAGACTAAGAGAACTGAATTGGCCAGCACCTTGATTTTGGACTTTCTGGAGTCCAAAAATGCAATAAATAATTTTTTGTTGTTTAAATCACACACTGTATGGTACATAGCATATATGTATTTTGCTATAGCAGTTCAAACTAAGACAAGTCATATTTTATGAAGATTAATTATAATTAGACCAGAAAATCAAGTGACTTTGCATAACCTTGTATATAGTATTAAAATTCTCCTTGCAACGAGCAACATCCAACATGAGAATTGCTAGCCATTAAGTATTTACTGGGGAATTCTGTCTTTTCATTGTCTTGTTTAATGTAGGGGAAAAATAGGGACTATGTTATTATATGTTGAGTATTTTTACTATTAATTCCTTTTTGTTTAATGTATATAGTATAATAGCTTGTATATTCAAAAATACTCATAAACTCTTTTGAGAATATAATTACTTCCCTTTCATTTTTGTTTTTTTTCATATATAACAATACTAGCTAAACAAGGAAAAGTGGGTATTTTTTATCTTTTACTAATAATTTTTACTTTCTTTTTTTGCTTTACCAAACTTGCTGTGATACTGTTTAATTTCAGTGATGATTGTTGCATGCATGAATGCTTCATTCTTGATTTTAAAAATAATGATGATGGTGTTTCATCAAGTATAATGTTTGTTATTATATTTTTTGTGAAAGACGTTTTATTCATAGATAAATGTCGAATTTTTCAACATTACTCCATCTGATGAAGTGTCAGATTTTTCTTCTTTAATATGTTAATGTATTTACTCACTTTCTACAGTTCACTTGGCCATAATGTTCTATACTTTTAACATGATGCTTAATTGAGTTTACTTATGTGTTATAAGAATATTTTTATACATTTTTACAATAGAACTTGGACTATAATTTTTATTGGTCAATAATCTCTTTTATTGTCATTGTTGAGGTTTGTTATTAAACTTATGAGAACCTGGTAAAATGAGTTAGTGAACATGTTTGCTTTATTTACCTGGAAGAGTTGATACAAGATTACATTTATTTATTCCTTATATGTTTGATAGAACCTATGTTGAAACTATCTGGAAATCTCTGTGAAAAAGATTTTAAATTATTGATTCAAATGCTTACTTTGCAGTTCTATTTTTATTTATTTTCAGCAATTCTATATTGATAATATTTTGTCCACTTTAACACTTTTCAAAATATTTGTAAAGTTGTTTATAATCTTATCTTTTTTATAACTTCAGTATATGAAGAGTGATGTTCCCTTTAATTCCTGATGTGTTTTTGTGTGTGTGCAATTTCTCTGTGTCCTTAATTAGTGTCATCAAAAATTATTAGTTATCAATCTTTTGGAAGAACCAACATTTTGGGGGGAATTTCTACTTTTTTTATCTTTATAGTTCATCTTGTTAGCTTCTGTTGTAGTGGTTATAATTTCTGATTATTGTTAAATTTCTTGAGGTTTATTTGGTATTAAACTTCTGTTTGCTTAAAATAAATATGTAGTCCACTGAGTTGCTGGACTTCTGCTCTTCTAATATACATCTTGAATGCTTAAATTTTTCTCTGTCCTATTTTAACTGTATGACATATTCTTTGTGAAAAGGTAATTTACTTGTATTTCAGTTCAAAAGTTTTGATAAGTTGTGTTTGTCAAGTAATTTTTTATTTTCTTAGTAGTCAAATGTATTAGCATTAAGTTTTTCTTATCTTTTTTATATCTATAGAATTGGTAATTATGTATTTTCTATCATTTCTGATTTTGGTAATTTGAATAAGCACTTCACAGAAGAGCCAATAAGTGTATATTAATATAAAGATGCTATCATTATAACAATTATAAATAATATTGAAACGTTATTTAAAAACCACGGGCATGGAAAATTTTTAAAGTGCAAAATTATTAAGGATATTGTCAACTGAATGTTTTAAACATGGCAAGTGCCACAATCATCCTGTGGGAAAAAAATGACATTATCTTTATAGATATGTATACCTATGTTTCAGCAATTCTACTCCAAGGAAGATATCTTAGTAGAAAACTGAAAAAGTTATGGCAAAAACAAGTATGAAATATGAATACTTAAGAATATAAAAAGAAACATTTTTGGAAATAGAAAATATATTTGAAAGCAATGTAAATATTAATCAACAATTCAATGTATAAAAATATTTTGTACTCATACAATGAAATTGTGTATAGCAATGGCCAAAAACAATTACAACTCTGTACAGTAACATAGATAACTTTTAGTACTATAATATTGAACAAAAAAGTTACAGACAGAAGAAAATATACTTTGGAATTGTTTTTGTATAACTTAAAAAAGACTATGCCAAACTAAAATATCATTTATGCATACAAGCGTGTTGTAAAACTACAAGAAAATTGAAGATTAAAATAAAACCAAATTCAGGATCATAGTTATCAATGAGGGATGGAGGAAGAGATGCAGTTGGGAGGTTCACACATAGAACTCGACGAGAGCTACTATGTCCTTTTTCTTACATTTACATGGGGTAGGTGTTTTCAGAAGTATTATTCGCATAACTTACATTTATGATATGTTTTTATAAGAAATCAATATAAATTTTAAATAACTCTTAAAAGAGAGCTTCTGATCATTAGTCTTACTGGCAGAGATGACTAGAGCTTGGGGCAGGTGGAAGATCTTAGTGATGTGGAAGTGATTCCTTTTTTTTTTTTTTTTTTTGAGACAGTCTTGCTGTAGCCCAGGCTGGAGTCCAGTGGCGCGATCTCGGCTCACTGCAGACTCCACCCCTGGGGTTCACGCCATTCTCCTGCCTCAGCCTCCTGAGTAGCTGGGACTACAGGCGCCCACCACCTCGCCCGGCTAATTTTTTTGTATTTTTGGTAGAGACGGGGTTTCACTGTGTTAGCCAGGATGGTCTTGATCTCTTGACCTCGTGATCCGCCCGCCTCGGCCTCCCAAAGTGCTGGGATTACAGGCGTGAGCCACCGCGCCCAGCAGGAAGTGATTCCTTGATGTAGTAAAAAACCCTAAGAATGGCTCACCTTTAAGAGAGTGAATTAGGTAAAGATTAAACTTTCAAATTGAGATAATAAGGTGAAATATTTTTATTTGAAATTATAAAGCTCAATAGAGTAAGGATATTTAAAATAAAAATCACAAGGCAATATGGCTCTGTATCCCACATATTGTAATATTAAGGGAGAAATACTTGGGCAACTTACACAGAATGCTTCTTTAGTGGGGGATACAGAGCATTGACGTGAGAGCAAGAGACCTGTGTTTAAGTGTTAACACTACCATGCACTAACTATGAGACAACAGCAATTCCATGAACTGATAGAGTTTTGAGCTGGAAGATTGGTATTTGTTACTCTCTATGGTTAATTTCTTTTAATACATGGTATGATTTAAAGTTACAGGCTGTGACTTTACAACTGCAAAGCCACTGGTAAAATATTAAAACATTCACAATCTATGAAATAAAACCCCGTAATTTTAAATTAAAGCAATTTGTTTAAGCTTACTCATTAATAAAATATACATGCAAACATAACCCTAGATGTTTCCAAACGCAAAAAACACCAGAAAATATTTATATATATATTTATTACAGAAATGTTCTTATCAGCCTTGTTTAAAAACTTAGAAGGAGCGAGATAATAAATATATAATTCAAAAACCTCCAGATAAGATAAATTGTTGCATAAATCATAGTATTAAGTAAATTAGACTGATTTTAAGAGCCATGTGATGAACTACATAGCAATAAATCTAGTCATAAAGAAAAAATGAAATAAATTGAAAAAGAGCTGTTTCAGTCACTAAAGTAGCATTAATTGATGCATTCCCTGGAGAAAACATCAAATCTCCCAATTTGTAATCATTTGAGGATTTATCTTGGAAATTTTCCTTTCAATGCCTCATCTTATTTGACTGATTAAAGCTAGTTTGGAATTATAGGTGAAGAATATTTCATAAATTAAAGCATATATTTTTCTTAATGTAATAGCCAGGAATCACTTACCATCATCCTGCATAATCAGTTCTGCTTCATCAGAAATTTGTTAGTATATATTCCATTTCTCTGCCATTTTCAGTTTTAAAAATAATTATACAACTACTTTTATAATATAGCATAGTGCCTAATTTAGGACTGTCTGCCTTGCTTTTAATTTTTAAAATCACCTAAAGTGACTTTCCTCATTATATCACACAGTTTAATTTGCATAAATCATACTATTGTATTGCTTTGCATATTCTTTATGCTGACACTCTATTCCCCAGTTAAATCTTCCTTGAAAACAAAATCAGAACAATCTGCAATCTATAAACAACAGTTCATTTGAAACTCCCTGAGGAGTTTCCTGTGTTCTCATCATTGCTCGCTGAGATTATAGATATATAACATTAAAAACCACTTTAATGGAGACATTAGGCATATATTCAATACCTAAGTCAAAACAGATTATCACAGCATCTAGTCAAATAAGCAGTGATCTGATACTAGCCCTTAGAGAATGGGTAGTACTATTTGATACCAGATTTCTAACAACTGTCAATATCCAGCATTTTTCTTTCAAAATTTAGAGTTAATGTCAAGTAAAATAAATGCAATTGAAAGCCATGAATACATTTTTAGACATTACTTATTTGCTTTGTATTACTAAGCAAGTGAATTCAGAACAAATATTTTACAGGGATGGGCATGTAGGCATGTGTCTGTTCATGAAATGTACACCTAGGAGGGTTTTTATTTATTTTCTTATGGACAGAAACAAATTAATGAAATTCAACTTTATATGACTTAATTGTATGCTCTTAGTTGTATCATGTTTCAAGCAATTGTTTTGAGTATATACAAAATGACAAAAAAACCCACAAAGGATGAACCAATTTGATATATAAATAAAGTTTAGTAAATATAAATGAACCAAAACCCAAACAAAATAGCCTTAGAGAGAGTCAAAAGATTGCTATCAGGTTTCCTAAATTCTGTGAAATCAAACATTTTGAGATGTACCAATGAGTATTCCAAAGCTTTGTAGTAAAAAATAAGAACATCATACTAAATAATCATGTTGATATTAAAATGCAACCTTCCTTCCTTCCTTCCTTCCTTCCTTTCTTTTTCTTTCTTTCTTTTTTTTTTGAAAGTCTCACTCTGTTGCCCAGGCAGTGGCAGGATCTCAGCTCATTGCAACCTCTGCCTCCCAGGTTCAAGTGATTATCATGCCTCAGCCTCCTGAGTAACTGGGATTACAGGTATATGCCACCACTCCCTGCTAATTTTTTGCATTTTTAGTAGGGATGGAGTTTCACCATGTTGGCCAGGCTGGTCTCAAACTCTTGGCTGCAAGTGATCCACCCTCCTCGGCCTCCCAAAGTGTTGGGATTACAGGCAGGAGCCACCACATCCAGCCTAAAATATACTTTTGATTACAAATGTTGAAATATATAAACTGCCTGTTATAATAAAGGTAATATAAACTTGTTATCAAAAAAGTCAGAAATAATTTATTTTTATCCAGAAACAAAAGAGTGAAAATAGAAGAAACAAAAGTTATAGAGAAAAAATGGAAAAATATGCAAGTTTAGCTGGAAATTTACATATTTGGACAACAAATCAATAAAGATAAAATTTAGGAACCACAAAATTATGTACAGTGAGGATACATGAAGGGACAGCAAACGAATGAGTGGAAATATATTGAAGATTTGAGGAAAGAGAATTGCTAAGTTTGATTGTTTGTATTCCCTCAAATTTATTTGTTGTTCTCTAACCTCTAAGATGGTGTTAACAGGTGGGATCAGGCCGGACACGGTGGCTCACGCCTGTAATCCCAGCACTTTGGAAGGCCGAGGCAGGCGGATCACAAGGTCGAGAGATCGAGACCATCCTGGCCAACATGGTGAAAGACCGTCTCTACTAAAAATACAAAAATTAGCTGGGCGTGGTGGTGTGTGCCTGTAGTCCCAGCTACTGGGGAGGCTGAGGCAGTAGAATCGCTTGAACCAGGAAGGCAGAGGTTGCGGTAAGCTGAGATCGCCCCACTGCACTCCAGCCTGGCGACAAAGTGAGACTCATCTCAAAAAAAAAAAAAAAAGACGTAGGGTCTTTGGTAGGCAATTGGGTTATGAGGGTTCTGCCCTGATTAAAAGGGGCCCAGGGATCTTGTTCACCCTTTCTCCTTGTAAGGACACAGAAGCCCCATCTTTGAAGGAGAGAGTAAGCCCTCACCGGACATAGAATCTGCTGGTGTCTTAATCTTAGATTTCCTGGCATTCAGAACTATAAGCAGTAAATTTCTGTTGTTTAGAAATTATCCAGGCTAGGTATGTTTTTTAAGAGAAGCCTGAATAGACTATGACAGGAATGTTGTAAACTGGATGTCAAGTGTTTCATCAGTGGAGCAGCTGCTGCTAAACTCCAACATTGTTGCCTTCATGAAGTGCTGGCCCACTCTGCACACTAAACAAAAAACACAGGGGAACCAACAAGAAGCCCTTTGTTCCAATGCTGCTGCTTTATCAGCTACTGAGGCTACCTCTCTCTCCATCCTGAAAGGCAGATTGAATGCTTTGCTAAGTATCATAGTTGCCTGCCAAGATATGTAGTAGTTACAGTCATCATTATGGTCTTTGATGGAGATTGGGTTGGCACCAAATTCCTGGAATTTGATGGTTTTGGAAAGGCTGTAAATATTTCCCTTATATTGCCCTACATAACCAAGGTTCTAAAACGGTGTTCTTTGTCCATCAAAACTGGATAGAGTTTCTAGTGACACAACTTTTTGCATTTTTTGACCATCGATTGGTTGCTATCCATACAGCTATGTAGAGAACTAGGAAAATGAATCAAGTAACAATCATTTCCCCATGTCTAAACTTAAATTTCTCTTTGTACTGTTAGTTCCTGAAAATCGCTCCTAATTTAGGCTTATCCAAGTTGCTGGTCCACTCTGTGAGTGAGGCAAGGTGGGCCAAAGAGAGAGGCCATTGCTCCAGTGCCACTGCTTCATCAGGTACTGAGGTCACCTATTCTTCCATCGTTTGGGGGAATGCTGCCTTCATTCACACCCATATATGTTTAATATTTTGAAACCTCTGAATATTTTGTATGTTTTGCTGAAATCATTATATCAAAGTCGTGCACATCCAGAGAGATTAATTGAAGTAAGTGATGGGGGTTGAAGGGCTTTCTTTGTTTCCACTTTATACAATTCTACTTTTGAATTTCACTTCCTGAGAAAATTATTACCAACACGCATTTTGTTCAACATGTCTTTGAGCTTTTTGAAAAACCAAGAAGGTGAGGAGCACTTCCTTAAAACCGTTATGGACAGGTTTGATTATAGAGTCCATATTTGATAGAGGATTGGGCTATAACATTAATCTGTTTAAAAATTTGGCAATACACTTAGTATTATTCTCATTTTTCCTAGGGGAACATCTTAGAGACATTCAATATGGTGATATAAAATATAAATGGAATTATTTATTATTGTAACTCAAACTTACCTCAAGTCACTAATATAAATGAGATCTATGCCTTATAGACCTTCTTATATCAGCAAAATAAGAATAATTGGATCATACTTTATCTGCAAATGATGCTAAATTCCTTTCATCTAACCTAAAAAGTTATCATTTTGCTCATAGTACAAATATATTACAGTGCTGAATTGTCTTCATGCTATGGGAGAAAAGGTTTAAAGTTTAAAACATTTTTATGTAATAGAAAATGTAGTATACAAAGATGCTTATGATTCAAATTAGGTTTTGAGTTGACTTTTGAAAAATTTTTTGTGTCTATCTTAACATTTATTTTCTTATTTTTATGAACAATAGGACCCATGTAAATTGTCCAATAAGGTGTTTATCAAGGTCTTCAAGTAACTGATATGAGTTTATAAATGAAATATCCAAATGGCTACACCATGTTCAGTCCAAAGTTATCATAACCATTGGAAGAAAATTCATCTCAACATATTTATATTTAAATTGAATATGATCTACTTCCATATAAGAATTACCTATTGTGTTGATGAAAACCAGGACAAAAGAATAAAAACATACTAGCCGATGTTTTCCTCTTCCCAGTGGTTGTATATTCATTTGGGTATAGAGTTGGGAAATGGAAAATCACTTTAATTTTATGAATATTTGCCATATACCCTAGTATATGTGTTTGCAATAATATTGCTTAATTTTTGTTTACCCACCTGAGTGCATTACCTCTGAGAAAAGTTCCATTGAAAATTTGAATCAAATTAAAGCATATGAATGCACAATTAGACTTTTTATTGTACTCATTCATTACATCCCTAAGTAAAAATGCTTGCTGCATGCCAGGCCCAGTGCTCGATGCCAGAGATTCTGTGTTGCATGGAACAGACATAGTTCCTGGAGCTCATTATATTATGGACCATTGTAGTTTGGTTGCAGACAATAAGCTAATGAAAAACTACAAATTTCCATAACTGCTCAAGTAAAAATAAGCCTGCGTGTAGTGGTAGAAAATAACCCCAGGAAATTTTACATTTTATTAGAAAGTAAAGCCCATGAATGCAAAGGCTCTGTCTCTCTCTCTGGTATACTATCACATTGTAGTGCCTTGTAAAATAGCCGGTCCTTAGTAACACACAGTTAATATTTGGGAATTGAATGGATGGGTAAATGGATAGATGACATATTTTTATTTTTCTAGAGTGGCAATAGATATCTTTTCTGGGAACAATAAGGAAAAGTCCACCATCTGAAGAATGGGAGAGAATGTTTGAGCAAAAGCAGATAGAAGTTTTTGCTAAGATACCTCCAATGGTATAAAGGATGTTAGCAAAACTAAAGGGCTTAGGTAGCTTGAGCAGAATCATCAATGGGAGTGATGACAAAAGTCAACTTGGAGTGCAGAGCCTATTTTATATATTGCATTGTAGGCCATGACAAATTCAGATTTTGTTTTTCAGAGTTATCACAGGAGAGTTCATTGCTATGAAAAGGCTCCTGATGGTTATAAACTAGAGATGATATTAATGGATTGTAAAAACAAATGCTGTTGTATGACTTGAGCTACAATCCACTTTAAGTATTCCTTGCTACCCACATCTACCTACTTCCTGAATTTGTACTGCACAAGTTTAGATAGTAAATTTGAACAAAGAGGTGTAGGATATTATTTTAATTTTTAAAAAAATTTCCCTGAGCTTGAAATAGCAAGTAGTGGGTTATTTTATGTGGAAACATATCCAAATCTGTTGATTCATGAGTTCAAATAGTGAGATTTTAAATAACCAAATTTTGGATGAGAAGGAATATCTGAATCTAAATTAGACATAAGACTTCTCATGAAGAAAGAGATGTCTTTAGAAAAAATGGGATTTTCATTGAAATGGACACTATATGATTGCATTTAATAATTAAGAATTACAGTCTTTTGGGAAAAACAACTGTATCATAAAGAAATATTTTAAAAAGTTTACATTTTGAGAGCACCTATAAAGTAACATTGAATTGTATATACCAATAGCAATGGAAGTTCCCTAAGGAAGGCAATCATTAGATGGTTGAAAGGCTGAGCAGATACTTTTCATGCAGAACACCATATGGACATACCAAGAAGAGAGTATTCAATTCAATTCAATCTGCCACATAGAGTAGAAGTTATAAACTGGTGGTCTTTGGGCCAAACCTTTCTGTAATTTCTTTTTTCTCTCTCCATCTCCTTCTTATTTTTAAGAATTGGAGTATATCTTCTCTAATTAATCAAAAGCCACACCATACTTTACTATATTATAATATTATAGTTTTATATATTTAATTTACTTTCAGGCTACTGTGAGTACCTGGGTTTATAACCCCTGAGAAGCTGAAAGGAAAAAAGAACAGAAACCTTTTAAATGCAACCTCTGCATATAGTAAACCAAGTTAAAGGCATATTTTAAAGGATCTTCTTTATTTATTTTATTCTTATAGATAGTCTAGTCAGGGATCAACAAACCATATGACCCAATTGTGCCTGACACCTGTTTTTTAAAATACAATTGTATTGAGACACATAGATGCACAATCATTTGCATGTTATCAATGATTGCTATCACCGTAAAATGGCACTGACCATGTGACCTGCAAGCTGAAAATATTTTATCTTGTCCTTTCAAGAATCAAAATAAAAGTACAATTTAGACTAAGGTTGTTTAATTATGTATAGATCCTATCACGTCCATATACACAATATACAGAAAACTTCTTTTGCACTTTGTCTTATGCCTGCAGAAGTCTTTTATGCTGTCACTTGTCCAAAGATGTTTTGCATGAATCTAGAGGCAGAAATTGAGTCTATATGAGGATTTCTCAACAGGAACTATTAGCATAATTCTCCAATCCACTTATATATTGTTTAGTGAAATCTGAAGGCATCATTACACAGATAATCTTGCTATCTACCTTGTCATCATAAAATAAAATTACTTGTATAGAAAGATGAATGAAGTTTTCTTCATTATTCATTCTGCAGCTCAGTATAAATAAAAATTTTGAATTTTAAATCAAGTAAAACACATAATAATAAGAAAATATGGCAAGTAAAGAAAATAGATTAAAAAGAAAAATAAATGTGTTTCTTCACCTTGATTATAACTCCTGCAAATACTGGCTGGTGGAGAAAAAATTGAGCAGATCCTATTATTATCATTCCAACTTCATTTTCAGTGTCTGTCTGTCTATCCATTAGGCTTTAAAAATAAAGAGCAGGCACATATTTTAAGGGAACCCACAACATGATTAATAAGGGCAGCACAGTAAAGAAACATAAAATTTTCCTGTCTCCTTCATCTGTTCTTCTGGTGCAGTGATTAACCTTTGAGTTTATGAGTATTTTTGCACTTACTTCAGATAAAGTATTTTATGAGTTCTTTCCTCCCAGGCAACTTGGATTAAACTTATCAGGCCCAGGAAGATAGTGACCCATTATGACTGTTCCCCTTGAAATCATAATCTTCCTCTTTACTATATTATCTGAACATTCCTTGCACAAACCAGATGGAAACATCAAGTCACAGACGAGACAACTTGTTAAGGTCACATTCTGCACCATATACATCATTCATGCTTAATTTATTTGCAGCCCCACCTAGACAGATTGCCATACATTATGAAAGCTGAGAACATGAAAAGATCATTTTTGCTCCCCATTAATTCCCATTTGGAATAGCTCCTGACTTTACAAAACTTTTTGGCTGCACATTCACTGATGACTGATCACTCCTTCTCATTGCAGAAATAGGGCATAAGCAGCAAGATTTATTTTTCGGTAAATTCCTAATGAAATAACAAAGTGTGTTGGGTTATCTCCAACTGCTGTACCATACTACTCTAAAAATAGCAAGTCAAAAATGACTGACTTTGCCAATATCCTGAGAATCTACAGACATCTCAGTGAAGGCAGAGGATGGTGGGGAGAGTGGCATTTGGCTCAGCTTCAGAACTGGCACTGTCTCCATGATAAAGGGATCTTGTTAACTTCTGTTTTCCACCTCTTGACAGTTGACATTTTAATGTGTGTCAGGAAAATCCATCATCATGCTACGTCTCTCAAACCCAGGATTTCACACCGGGATCAGTAGGAACCTGATCAGAGCTAACACAAGCCCTCCTTCTCATTAAAGCATACCCCATTCCCATTGTTGACTGTCCTAATTTCTCTCCAATTCAGGTAATAAAATGTACTAGTGGAAAGATAAATATGTGATAAGAGTTTTTACTGCCCATAGACCTCTACCATAATTCGTGCTTTCTAATAGTAGTGTTCCATGAAAAAGAGATTGATAGAGGGATGGGGTGAATCAGTTATAGATGAGATTTAAAGAGTAATATTTCAGAAAATGCTGCAGTATTAGAGTAAAAAAAAAGAGTTCCCTAGCAAACACAAATAGTATCTTCAGAAAGAGCTTCGATTGAGCAAAGACAAAGAAAATAATTTACCACAAAAGACAAAAAATAAGTTCTTACAAGCAATTTATCATCTTAAGCATAGATGTGTAAATGAACCAAGAGATGGTTCCAAGCCAGAGATTCAGAAACTGAGCACATAATAAAGGAAAGGATGAACAACATCATAAGCTGGTGTACAAGATATTGACTTGACCTATTTCCAGTGGGACTCGGAATGATATGTTTAGTGATATTTATTATGGTGCTTTCATTCACCATATGGTGTCATGCAGCTCATGTTTGTTTAATATTTTTGAATAAATGAAACTCTTCTAAAAATCATTTTGATAAATTCTTAAAGTAAGGAACACAGATCTCTATCCAAGAGTATGTACAATCTTAAGTTCTTGATAGCAATTCTTGTTAGCAATTGTAAGCTTTTCCAAGAAAAGGAAAATAATAAAATATCCTAGATTCTGTAATCCAAAACATGAGTTACAGAAGGAAACTTTGATATTTTTTCTGGGGCTAATTTTAAACACACTTGGATATATAAACATTTCTTAGTATCACAGTACAGTATTTGTTTTTTTGGGAAAGATATCAAACAGGGGTTCAGGAAAGAAGTTTATGGCACCGAAATCTATTCGACTAATGTAAATATAACATACACTTACCCTTTTCTGTTAAGCTTTAGTCTATTATTTGATTGGGAACAATACTGGCAGGTGTGATGGGGAGATAAAGGGAATCTAAAAGAACTCTCTGGTTTGAAATATGATTACTCTTCTGCTGCCCTGTGAGCCTGTGCAGGCAGAGAATAAGAGGGGAGTCTGCACTCTGAGAAGCATTGCTACCTGCAGCTGCTATGTCTCTATCAGCTGGCGGACCACTGAACTGTGGCTCCATGACAGCACAAATTTCATATTGTAGCTTCAGAGTCATCACCACTAACTGCCTGAGGATCATCAAGACAATTATTTCTTTCTTTTATCCATGGTTCCATCAGTCACCATAAAAAACCAGGGGCATTCTAAAAATGATGTCAACCACTGGACTCTATAACTTTTAACATTCCATCTTCTACCTATGCCTAATTCTGAATTAATTCCTGTGTGCTCTCTTGAAGTCATTTTCAGCCATCTGCAAACTCCTTTATATACTAGAAAATTAATGTGAAAGTTTGCTTTATCTTCTTACTCAACGGAAAATTGGTTCTCCTCTGAGGTACATCTTCCCCTCTAAAAAGGTAAATTTTTTCTTTACTCTTGCTAATCAGCCTGAAGGAGAAATAGCAGCTTCTCTTACTTCTTGTGACCATTCACTTCCTCTCCCATAAGAAGATAGAGTATTTTATTTTGGTGGCATTAGACTGTAACATACGCCACCCTTATTTATAGCAGTCATTCACCAGGGCATTCTTCTCCGTCTGTCTTGTATATTTTATCTCCTAGCTTACTGTTCCATTTATACACACTGTTTCTTCCAGACTACTTGGTGATTTTGACATGCACATGGATGAAGCTTCTAGCAAATTGGCCTCAGTTTAGTGATCTTGTCTCTCATCTCATTAAAACTACTCCATCTTATGGTGATACCCTGATAGACTCTATCTCTTCATAACTTCAGCTCTCCTTAAACTAAATTTCAAAAGCCCCACTCTCCAATCAACAATTTCTAGCTTCAGTCCAACAATCTTTGCAACAACTAGCCTTTCTATAACATCAATTCATTTATCCTGCTGGTAAATGAATGAGAGACACCAACCTGATGTCCCTGGTTCTCATCATCGGCCTTTTCCCTTGTTACTCAACATAAATTCAACAATCAATTATACTAAACACTTTTATTTGACATCTTCAAATTCCTTGTCCTCTTTTTATTTTTATGCCCTTTTGCCAAAGATACAAAACCTGGTTAAACCCAATTGTTCTCCTATATCATCCTTGTGTTAGTAGAAAGCAAGCAAGCAAGACTGAAAAACAACACAATTATGCTCCATGTGTTCACTCTAAGTCCATAATCACTTATTGCAAATGAGTCCTATCGGTGCCTCTTGGCACTATATTTCTGTAATCTCTTCAATATGTAAGTCTCCTTAATAATTATTTCATAAATTTTCCTCATATGTAAACCTCTTTAAATTATTTTAATAGCTTTCCCACATTCTCACTCTTAGTTAGCTATTTTGTTTTCTATTTCACTGAGAAGATAAGAACAGATGGAAAACAATCTAAATAAGCTTCCAACTCACATTTATCCATTTAGATGCATTCATTTCCAAATGCTGCTCCTTCTCTCTGGTTTCTAGAAAAGACATGTCTCTGTTTCTAGTAAAATTTAACCCTACTACTTGTACACTCGATTCTTTCCCCTCTTATACACAGGCGTTTTCTTTTCTTTTCACTTGCGTCATTAATTTGATTCCTTCAAACTAAATTTTCCCATCAACATAACATTGCTTGTGTTTCTCTCATCTTTAAAAATCCCTTAAATTTATCTTCTTCTTGAGCTACTGCTCAATTTTCTTCTTCCTTTTAGGGCAACTTTACTGGAAAGAAAATTCTTTACTTAATTTCTCCTCAGCTTCTTAAACTTTTGTCATTCATATGTGCCAGGGATCAGTTTTCAAATTTTATACTTTTCTAACTTCATAAACTGCCCTGGCAATCTCTTCTAAACTTTGGTTTGGATACTATCTGTATGCTGACAACTAATAAATATATACTCAGAGTTCAGTCTTACCTTGAACTCAAGTTCAATACCCAACTTTTACATGATGCTTATCTCCACCTATCTAATGATCTCAATTTTTATCAATAAAAAGCCCAAATCTACTCCTTCTTCCTAAATATGTTACTTGCATAACCTCTACTGTCTTAGTGGCAAATCCTTCTTCCAGTCACCAAGGTAAAAAAAAAAAAGGCTAGAATCCTTCCTTGCTTTCTTTTCTTTTATACTCTGCATTGAATCAATTAGCATATCCTGTGGGATTTATACTCCAAATACTGCATATCAAAAATCCTACCATTATTTACTATCTCCAAGACTATTGCCCTGTCCCAATGAACTGTGCTCTTTTGCTCAATTTTCTGTAATAGCTTCAAAGTTGATAATTGTGCTTTCACCTTTGAGTGGCTTTAGTCTAGTCTCAACATTGTAGCTAGATTTGTCCTATTAAGACTAGATCAGATCCCACTGCCTCTCTCCTGAACACCTTCCAATTGCTCTCCATCTTATCCAAAGGAAAAATCGAAGCCCTTGTAATAATGACACATAAAGCCTCCCAGGGCTTGACCTCTGTTCCTCTCTGACTCATGCACTTCCAAGTGCACTCTTCTTTGAACATGCCAGGTATATTATAGCCTCAAGACCATTGCACTTGCCGTTCCCTTTGCCTGAAATACTCTTCCCCTAAATAGTTACATCACTTGTACCTTCATGGTCTCCAAGTCTTTATGCCAAAAGCACTTGCTCTTAAATATTTCCACTATCCCTTATGTAAAAGCAGACTCCTGATAGTCATAGCACAGTTCCTGATGTGTCTCCATAGTACTCATGCTCCCATCCTGATCTAATATAAGTTTTATTACTGTTTTATTTTTAGTTTCTTTTTTCATGTCTCATACATTAACATCTAAATTTCATAAGAGAAGGCATTGTAGTCTCCTTTGTTTGCCTCTGTATCTTGCTCCCTGACCCCTAGTCCCATCTAGAATAGTGCTTGGTTCACAGTAGATACTCAATAAATGTTATTGAATGGTTGAATGCATGAATAGAAGTATTATTTTCCTTTCACCCAATCCCTGTCCTGATTTTGAGTCTTATGGAAAGAGAAAAGAAAAACAGAATTTTTCAATTTAATTGTTAAACTCTAAGTACAACAGACTCAAGGTATTACAGAATCCAAGCGTCAACATGTGACACGTATTTGAGAAGGCCCTTTTCCTAACTCTTCTTTAGACCTAATTTATCTAGCACTCCTAAGAACCAGCCTGCTTTGAAAATGACATTTTCGATTGTCAGGGATCATAATGAACTTCTATAATTTACATTTAAAAGCAGAGAATATGACTCAGCAAGAAAGAAAAAAAAATGAGAAAACAGTATGTGTGGCCTGCAAAAGACAAGCTGCTTTTAGCAGTGGTGAATCTGTATGGGCCTGCAGCAACTTGATTCTTGCCTCCTCAAAGGAAAGAATTTGTCCAAGGGTCATAAGGCAGAGGGAGAGACTGAGGCAAGTTTTAGAGCCGGAGTGAATATTTATTAAAAAGTTTTAGAGCAGGAATGAAAGGAAGTAAAGTACACCTGGAAGAAGGCCAAGTGGGCAACTTAAGAGATTCAAGTTTGCCATTTAGTCCTTAACTTGGGGTTTTATATATTGGAATGATTCCAGGGCTTGTGTGTCTTCTTCTCTGATTCTTCTCTTATTCTTCTCTTGGGGTGGTCTGTCTGCATGCAGAGGCTGGCCAGTATTTAGGATGGACTGCATGTGCAGTGTGTTTACTGAAGCTGGGCACATGCTCATTTGAGGCATTTTTCCCTTACCAGTTGAGTGTTCCTAGAAGAAGGTCATATACCACTTAAGCTTTACCATTTTGCCTCTTAGTGCATATGCTTGAGCCCACTTGACCAACTTCTAAGATCTTATGGGGAAGCTACTGATCACCAGCTTCAGGTATTTTCTATCTATTGAGAGACTGACTTTCCCTGGTGCCAGCTGTGACCAATAATTATTTTAGAAAGACAGTTTAACAACCATCTGACCATCACATGATGGTTGCCTGACATTCCTGGAGTGGGGAGGCCCTCTCCTGCCCTGCTCATGTGTGTCTAGCTACTTAGTTTAACACTGATGTTAGCATCTGGGAAACTCTATTTTGGAAGTTTCAGAAACAATCGGGGACATTTTGAGGGGTCTTCAACAACAGTATTGTCTTAAACAATACTGCCTATGGGGGGCCGTTCCTGAGTTGGAACAAGCAGTGAGCAGGTTCTTATTTTGTAGGCATGGGAAGATGGGCTGGTTAGTGGTTTACGTATTATATAATCCCAATAAAGTAATCTTTTAAGTAATTCTAAAGACCTTAGTTGAGAATACAGGTGATGTTTTCACTTGTTTTTCTGATAGGAACATCTCCTCAGAGGCAGGAATGCTGCAAACGGGCTGGCACTCTACCTTTGGGGGTGTCATTCCCATTAAAGTCCAGTTAATTTTCCAATTGCCTGGATTCATTGGAAAATCACTCCCTTTCTTTCTTAGCAGCATATGTTTAGGTCATTATTTAAGAAAGACAGCCTTTTGTAAAAATTTGTTTCAGAATTATATTCCATAACTCAAGAATATTTATTTTAAAAAGGATTGCTTTAAGCCTTTCTTTATCTGAATGGTTTTTTAACTTAACAAAAGTATTAAAGCAAATAAATTATTCCTCAGGATTCATCTTATAAGGTTACTTCCAATTATTATTCTTTTACTTTTTGAGAATGTCCTGGCTCTTTCTATAGAATTTGTGCTCTTACTGTATTTACAGATATCAATAATATCATTATGCATACATGGTTGTATTTTTTATAGCCTATAGCCCTCTGTCTCTCAATGGACTATGAATTTGTTAGAGGAAGATAACCACTCACATTTCTGCATACCAAATACATTTTATGGAGGTTGGCACTTAGTAGGTTTTTATTTGAAATATATAGGCTGTTTGGAAAAAAAGAAAAAGAAAAAATAGCTCTTTTCTACTGCAAAAACTTATTGCATTGTATGGTATTGTGAGGAGAACTCCTAGGTTCTAGAGTTACCATGTGCAGAATTTGTTTATTTAGAACAGCATCTACATTGAAAATAGGAGTTAATACTTTTACAAGTTGTAGATGTTAGTAACAATTTTGCATTTATTTGGTAATCATTCAAATGATAATTTTGTGTAAAAAAGGGGCAATTTTTGAAGTAATCTAACATTGTATTTAGAAAATAAAGAGCTTGCAAAAATCAGGAAGACCCATGTGTCCTTCTTTGAAGAAAACACTTATTAAAATCCAGGGTTACCTCCATTAGTAAATAAGGACATTGTCAAAAAGTTTATTTTCTTTAAAGTACATGTTTTTAAAAATCACATATTTTATTAGATAATGGGGCCTTATGTAAGCAGACACTGCACTTTATTCATCACGATTCACCCCAGTGACCAAGAGAGATCTTTCCTAATAGTATGCATCTAGGAAGGAAATTGATGGAACGACGCTATTCACACAATCAGGGTGAGAGAGGTTCAAGTTAACATGTCTATGTCACCCAGGCCACTTGTTCTATTATATTCATCTTTTTCTGAAAATGTAAACCAGGTGTTCCTTGACCATGTAACACCAGCACTCAGCATCCAGGAGAAATCTGTCTGTTTGGTTTCACCTGCCTTATTACCTTTAACCTTCCCAAAAGCATTCTATGTGGCATTCAGAGAAAATCTGATTAGAAATTTGGAAGAGAGGACTCTGTCACTCTGCCGCATTCCTGATGACTACAGAGATTAGATGCTCAATACCACTGAGAAGAAGCACCTGTGGCAAGGGCAGAGCTTTTAATGCAAAAATAGAGTTTATTTATTAGGCTCAAACATTTCTACGTCAGCTGTCATTTCTTCATGGCAAGATGTCCTCCTCTCCTCCCCAGCTTGCTCAAAGGAGCTGTCAGGTCAGAAAAGGGGAAAAACGAAACAAATGTTTTTTCTCTTTCAATTTCCCAGTGGGGGAGCCCTGTTGAAATGCCAGGCATGCCCTGCTGCTTTCTGCATCAACAGATGGCAGACGGGCTGCATTCCTTGTGTTTGTTTCCCATTCAGCAAATTGCAGGTCACATCTGGTCTAGCCTCTGCTTGGTCTGAGCAGATGGGAGTTCACATTCTTCATAGGTGGCTGACTTACAAAAAGAAGGAAAAAAAGGAGTGAAAGAGAGAGGGAAATAGAAATACAGAGGAAAAGAGAAAGACAGAGAAGCATTAAAAAGATGACAAGGAAATCTGAGCATCTGGTATGAGTTCAGTATCAGCAAACTATTTAGCAGACCCCAGGCAACAATGAATGGAACAGAATCACACTTAGAGACACCCAAGCAATCCAGGATGGGAAAGAATAAGCTTCCAGATGAAGGAAAGAAGATAGCGACACAATTCATTTTACTCTCCAGAGATTCCATAATTTACATTTTTTTTTTTCCAATTGCTTGAGCCCAAGAGTTCAAGGCTGCAGTGAGCTACGATCACGCCACTGCATGCCAGCCCAGGCAACAGAGCAAACCTCATCTCAAAAACAAAACAAAACAAAATAAAAAATTGTATTTTTTTCTACCCTGGATTTTCACCAATTTTAGGAAGGTCATTTATGCTTCATAGTTTTAAAATATACTTCTTCCCTGTTGTTCTAAGTCACTCCAGCTCCTGTGGGAATATTAAGCAACATTCCACTAAATGGCAATCTGTGTATAATAGTTGATCAGAGAAATCATGGTTATGGGCTTCTGGGCTGTAAGAATGCCCTGAGCTAAATTCACTATGCAAAGAAATAGTTCTCAAATTTGGATGCTTATGGTAATCACCAGTTGTGGTTTTTAAATATGCAGATACCAGTGCCTCTGCAACATAGATTCTGATTCAGTGTATCTAAAACAATGTTTCTAAAACTTACTTTGCGTAAAAATCAATTGGATTATTTATTAAATGCATAGGCTCAGGACCTTACCTACACCTTCCATGATTCTGATTCACCAGCTCTGGAGAAAGACCTGATAATGTACCATTTTAATAACTATTTCAAAATTTTTTATGCCAGTAAACTTTAAGGAACACTGGTTTAGAGTAAGTCTTGGAGATCTTTTTATTTAAAATCCACACAAGTATTTCAGATCTGAAGTGAGGCTTGTAAATATCTGACTTACAGTTAAGGTTTGGCAAAGATGTCTAGATTGTACAGCATCAAATCTAATATAGATATTTTATCACTGAAATATCAGGTTTTAACCTTGGTCATTCTCAGATAGCTTTGACATTCATATGGAATAAACAAGTAGCAGATTATATGTAGCAGATAAGTTACTTTTCTGTAAGAATGAGGATTAGGATGTATACTTATATTCATATTTGCTTGTACAGTTGTGCTACAATACTTGTTTTGAAAATGTGAATTTGTTCCAATATGTTTAATATATTAGGGAACAATTTATGCATAACGTGAATTTCCCGTTTGCTTATGCACAATTATATCTACAAGAAAAACTCAGAAAATGCAAGAACATTGCATCCAACTGAACTCAGCTCAGTAGCAATACATAAAATGTGCATGCATATAGCCTAGTGTGCACACACACACCAGCTTCACGTCGGACAACTACCAGCTACTTCAGTTCTCCTTTTGGTGTTAGATCTCTGAATCTATTTTCAGAGAACCCACCTTCCACTAAGTATGATAAGGCACAACATACAACCATCAGACATAACCTTATGCCCTCCCTGCTCTTTAATTTTCCCTAATATTTTCTCAGCCTAGATTTTTTAATCTCTTTTAACTGATTTTTTCTCTTTCTTTCCTTTCTTTCTTTCTTTCTTTCTTTGTTTCTTTCTTTCTTTCTTTTCTCTTTCTTTCTTCTTTCTTTCTTTCTTTTCTTTCTTCTTTTTTTTTTTTGAGTCAGAGTCTAGCTCTGTCACCCAGGCTGGTGGCGCGATCTTGGCTCACTGCAACCTCCACCTCCCAGGTGCAAGCAATTCTCCCACCTCAGCCTCCGAAGTAGCTGGGATTCCAGGTGCCTGCCACCACACCCAGCTATTTTTGTATTTTTTGTAGAGACGGGGTTTCACCATGTTGGCCAGGCTGGTCTTGAACTCCCGACCTCAAGTGATCCTCCCTCCTCAGCCTCCCAAAGTGCTAGGATTAAAGGCGTGAGCCACCATGTCCAGCTCTTTTTCTCACTCTATTTCTATTTCGCTTTTGTCTCTTTCTTCTCACGGTGTAGCAGAAAAGGCAGTCAGGCAAACAGACCACAAGATCACGGGTGTCCATTTCCACAAGGAAACTTTAGGTCTTTTCCTAGTTAAAAAGTCATCCAATATAATAGTTAGACATCTCTTAGCCACTAACATATGCTGAATTGTACTGTTATTCTTATTTGTTTCCTATCATTTTTATGTGTTACTGTCAAAGTTTTTAATGTTGTACTCTTAATATCATTTTCCCTTAAGCCTCCTGTAGTTTCTAATAAGATTTATTTTTTAGAACAGTTTTTAGATCGATAGAAATTGTAAAGAAGGTAGAGTGTTCCCACGTACATTGAACCCGTTTTCTCCTATTAACGTTTTATGTTAGTATGGCTCATTTGTCACATATAGTAAACTAACATTGACATATTGTCATTAAGCTTATACTTTATTTAGATTTATTTCATTTTTACCTCATGTCCTTTTTCTATTCCAATATCTCATTTAGGAAATCGCATTTCATTTAATCGACATGTTTCCTTAGGCTTTTTTTGGCCATGACAGTTTCTTAGACAATCCTTGTGTTTTAAAACCTTGACAGTTTTCAGGAGTACTGGTCAGGAGTTTTACAGAATAGCCCTCCAGTGAAATACACCTGATGTTTGCCCATAGTTAGACTGTGGATATGGGTTTGGGGGAGGAAGAACACAAAATTCAAATGCCATTTTATCACATCAGGCAAAGGGTACTTTTAGCCGTTAATGCTGAGTTTGATCACCTGAATGAGGTAGGGTTTGTCAGATTTCTCCACTGTAAAGCCACCCTTTCATTGTCCTTTCCATATTGTACTCATTGGAAGGAAGTCACTATGTGTGACATACATTTAAGGAGTAAAGAGTTATGCTCACTTTTCTTGAGGGCAGAGTATCCACACGAGTTATTTCAAAGTATTTTGCACAAAAGAGTTGTCTCTTCCCCATTTCTTTCTTTATTCGATCATCTAATTCTGTCCTTTTACGTGTGAGTTTCTAGGATTTCCTTACCTATGGCACTACAAGATGCTGCAGGCTTATCTTGTATATTTACTCTCCAGTCCCAGAATTGGTCATTTATTCTAGGAGAATTTGTTTCTTTTAAGACTAATGGTATCAAAAACCAACATCTACATTCTAAATGAGGTTATTGCTACTTGCATGTCCTTGTTTTTAGGCCTTCTCATCTGAAAGAGTAAGAAAAAATATGTGTATGCTAACCTGTGTATATGCACATATCGATACATATGTTTCTGTGTAAATATCTGTGTATATATTAAGCTAAACATGAGTCTATACTGATGCTTCCAACTCTAGTGCATTATCACATACATCATTCTAGTCTCCTCTTTCTTGTCTGTAACCTTCCAATACAGTAGCAGCAAGAAATCTGGTTCCCACCATCTACCATTCATTTACTTACTTGTTAATTTCTGGTATATGTGCATAACAATATCAGAATTGTTAACTCAATCAATACTCATGGGAACTAATTTTATCAACTAGAATGTAATCTTTATGAGCAATCTCTTTTGCTTTTACTTTTATTTCCAGTTCTAATCATTTCCAGAGTTACTTAGGTCAGCAAATTTAGAACCACCCACAACCGTCAGTGAATTTGTTTTATACATTTGTTAACTGTATACATTTGTAGATTTTTTTTTTATCACATTCTGTATTCTATCCCAGGACACCCTGCCAACATCCTAAATGATTTTTTTAATTATACATATTTAAGTTTACTCTATGTGTTGTAAAATTCTATGCATTTTGATAAATGTATAGTGTCATATATCTACAACTACAGTATCATATTGAATAGTTTCACCATCCTGAAAAAAAAATCCCTTATGCTTTATTCATTAAATACTACTCTATCACTAGGAACCTCTGGCAACCACTGATATTCTTACTATAGCTATAGTTTGTCTCTTCCAGAATGTTTTATAATTGTAACCATATATTACGTAAACTTTTCAGAGTGACTTCTTACCCAAAGCAATATGAATTTAAGATTCATCCGTGTCTTTTTGTGACTTAATAGCTAACTTTTAAAAATAGCTGAATAATATTCTGTTGTATGAAAATACCAGTTGATTATGCATTCACTTAAGGAAACACAACTTAGTTGCTTCTACTTTGGGTGATTATGAATGAAGAAAGCTGTTATAAACATTCATGTGTAAGTTTTTGTGTGAACATATATTTCTAAATTAGTTGGTAAACACTTAGGGGTCCAATTGTTGGGTCATATGGTAAGACTGTATTTACCTTTGTAAGAAACTGCTATGGTCTTCCAAAATCAGTGTATAGTTGTGTATTTTTACAAGAAATTAATAAATGTTCCTGTTCTGCATCTTTGTCAGAATTTGTTAACGTCAGTTTTTTTTTTAATTTTATGTATTCTAGTAGTGCTATTTCATTGCTGTTTTGATTTGGTACTCCATAATGAAATCATGTGCTGATCATCTTTTCTTACATCTTTTTTTAATTAGTATAATGTTCTTTGGTGAATTGTCTGTTCAGATCATTTTCCTTAAAATTACATTGTTTATTCTCTTATTGATGACATTTAGGAGCTGTTTGCATATTTTGAATACTAAACACTTATTAGACATGTGTTTTGCAAATTTTGTCCTAGTCTGTCCTTTGCTTTACATTTGGTAACAGTCTTCCACATAGTAAAACTTTTAATTATAATAAAGTCCAACATGTCAATATTTCTTTCATAGATTATACTTTTCATGCTATATATAAAAATTCATTGCCAAATTCTGAATTACCTAGGTTTTCTCGTATATTATCTTCTAGAAATGTTACGGTTTTGCATTTTACATTTTTTTCTCTAGTTTCTTTTGAGTTAATTTTTGTGAAATACGAAAGCTCTGTGTCTAGATTCTTTTTTTTTCTCATATTGATATCCAATTTTTCCAGCACCTTTTGGCTTGCTTCTTTGTCAAAGATCAAAGATCAGTTCATAATATTTGTGTGGGTCTACTTCTGGGCTTTCTGTTCTGTTCCACTGACAAATTGAAATATAGTAAGTCTTATAGTTGGATAAGGTCTTCCCACTTTGTTGTACTTATTCAGTATCATGTTGGCTATTTCGTTGTTGTTGTTGTTGTTGTTTTGTATTTCCATATAAACGTTATCTCTTTGTGGATATCTACAAAGTAGCTTGCTGGGATTCTGACAGGAATTGCACTGAATCTTTAGATCAAACTGGAAGAATTAACATCTTCACAATACTAACTTTTCTAATTTATCAATACAGAATATCTCTCCATTTATTTGGATCTTCTTTGATTTCTTTCATCAGAGTTTTGTACTTTTCTGCATACATTTACATTCTGTAAATAGCTCTTTAGATTTATACCTAGGTATATTATCTTTTATTGTTACTAATGTATTTCTTTTTAAAATTTCAAATTCCTATTTCTTGTATATAGGAAAGTAATTTACTTTTTTATATTAAATTTGCATTCTGCCACATTGTTATACTTAGTTATTATTTCCAAAGATTTTTATGTTGAGTTTTTGGAATTTTTTCATAGACTGCCATATACTCAGTGATCAAATAACATTTTATTTCTTCCTTTCTGTGTATATTTTATTTTGTTCTCTTGTCTTATTGTACCAGCTAGAACTTCAAATATGATGTTAAATAAGAGTGTTAAAAAGGTTATTTTTGCCACATTCTCAATCTTAGAGGTAAAACATCCAGTCTGTCAACACTGGGTATGATGTTAGGCACAGTTACAATTTTTTTAACTTTTATTTTTTAATTAACAAGTAAAAATTATATGTATTTATGTCATACAACATGACATTTTGATATATGTATACATTGTGCAATGGCTAAATCAACATACATTATTTCACATACTTACTATTTTTGTGTTCAGAACACCTAAAATCTCCTCTTAGCAATTTTGAAGTATACAATATATTATATTCAGTGTAGTGGCCATGATGTACTATAGATCTTTAAACTTTTTCCTCCTGTCTAACTGAAACTTTGTGTCCTTTGACCAACATCTCTCTCTTTTCACTGCACCCCCAGTACCCCCAGCCTCTGGTAATCACCATTTTACTCTATTTCCATGAATCCACCTTTTTTCGTGGTGCATCAATGTGGGAACATTATGATATTTGGAAGTTTTCCTCTCTTCCTACTTTGCTGATAGTTTTTATCAGGAAGAGTACTGTATCTTTTCAAATGCCCTTTCTGCATCAATTGATATAATTATATACTTTTCTTCATAGGCAGTTGATGTGGTAGATTACATTGATTTTCAAATGTTGACTCAAACTTGCACACTTGGAATAACGCCCCTTGGCCATATAAGTCTTTTTTTTTTTTTTTTTTTTACATTGTTCGAGTTTGGTTTGCTAATATTTTGGAGAGTTTTTGTGTCTATGTTTATGAGAAATATTGATCTATAGTTTTCTTAAGTTTTTATTTGGTTTTGGTGTAAGGATAATGATTAAATTTCTAGTATGTGTTAGAAAGTGTTCTCTCTGCTTCTGTTTCCTAGAAAAGATTGTGGAGAACTGGCATCATTTGTTTCTTAAATACTTATTGCCTTTTGTTTAGATAGTTTGTATCTTAAAAGAAATTAAACTATCTTATTGAAGCTATCAAAACTTTGGGCATAGAGTTATTCAGGGTATTTGCTTATTATACTTTTAATGTATAAGAGATCACTAATGATAACCTCTCTTTCATTTCTAATATTGGCTATTTGTGTCTTCTGTCTTTTTATTTTAGCCTAGTTGCTTCTCAGGTTTATTGATGTTTTCAAAGAATCCGCTTTTGCTTTTGTAGATTTTCTCTATTGTGTTCGTATTTTCAATTCAACTGATTCTGCCCATTTTTTAAAATTATTTCTCTTCTTCACTTTTCTTTAGTTTTTTTTTTTCAATTGCTCCTCTTTCTCTAGTATCCTATGGTGGAAGCTTAGCTTATTGATATTAGATTTTGCTTTCCTTAACTTTTCTAAGATTTGTTAATGGCCCAGAATGTGATCTACTTTAAAGAATGTTCCATATGAACTAGAGAAGAATATTTTCTCTGCTGTTGTTTAATGTAATATTTTGTAATAGTCAATTAGATCAATTTGTTTGATAGTGAAGTTCGGGCTGACTTCACTAATGCTCCTTTTTATCGCTAATAATTTTTGTTGGTCTGAAGTCAGATTTCTCTGAAATTAATGTCAAAAATTCAGATTTATTTTGATTGGCATTATCATGATACATACTTCTCTATCTTTTATTTTTCACTTATCTGAATCTTTATATTTAAAGTTGGTTTCTTACAGGCAGCCTATAGGCAATTTTTGTTTTTTATTTTGTTCTCTCTGAAAAATGTCTTTTGTTTTATTTAGACATTTCGTATTTGAAGTGATTATTGATATAGTTAGATAAATATCTCCCAAGTATGTAGCTCTTTTCTATTTATTGCATTTGTTACCCTACCTACCCTCTTTTCTGCATTCTCTGGTTTAAATTTTATATGATTGAATTTCATGTTTTTTTCACATAAAATTTTAAAATAGTGCTTTTCCTGGAACATGCCATATATATTTTTAACTAAGTCTATGTCGAAATAATACTATACCACTCCACATGTAGTTATGTAGTACAAAGCCTTATAATGAGTATTCTTAATTCCTCCCTCCTACCCATTATTAGAATGGTACAATTCATTTCACTAATACATTTGCTATAATTACAACAAAGCTAAGTAGTTGGCCCTACTACTACATCCTAGGATATTTTTTCTAGCTTGCTTTCTTCTATTACATAACTTAATTATGTACTCGATTGTAATGATCAATTAACTTTTCTCCTAGGAAACTTGATTCTAAGTTTCTTAACTTTAAATATGCCATTATTGATGTCCAGAATTTTGCATAGTATCTGGCACATAGATCTTTTCAGCAAATATTAGTTAAAGAAATGTTTATTTTTAACTGCTAAATTGTGAAAGTCGTTGAGCACAATCAAGGCTGATTAAAATGATAGTCACTGAATGCCTACTAAAAATATATACCTGAGGTCAGAATGTTTGTCTTTGTTCATGAAAGAAGATATAGATGTTCTCTTTGTGATGATTTTTAACAATACTAGGAATTCTTAAACATAAAAGGAATTCTTTTCAAAAAGATTTTAAAAGGACAACCTTCTAAGCCATATTACAAAAATAATTTTGTTTTTTCCTCCTTTGTCATTTTCTATGTAATTCTGTATTCCAAGAACATATTCCCCTTTGAGTTACTTTATTCCATGTTATGCCATTAATATCACTTGCAAGGGTTGCTATTAGCTCATGCTAAGTAGTTTAAAGTTATTCAAGCAGAGACTTCTTTGTTGTGCACAGGGGTTGAGAGCAGCAAGGAAGCTCCAATCCAGCCATCATGCTAGCTTCCATTCCGAGTACAGGAGTTCTTTGCACTCCGTGAATGCAAATAATATATTGAAAAAAAACACACTTTTCAGAACACAGTGTTTACTACTTTCCCATAAATAATACAGTAAAATAAAAAGAAATGGGAAAAATATAGGTAAAGATGATATACATCTTGTGTTTGTTTAATTCTCTTCAGAGAAGCACCATCGTGGGTGGAAACAAAAATAGATGGATAGATATGTGGATATTAATTTAGAGAATTTGAATGTTGCACTGTTATTGTTTTTCCCCCGAATTATGTTAAAGCTAAAATGACTTGTTTTTTAGAGTTCTTGAATGGATCTTAAATATATATGTCATAATTAGAAAGAAAAATTCTTTTCATTTTTGCACTTGTTTACACATTCTTCATTCAAAACTTGGAGATTATTCCCTCTCCAGTTGAATCTGAACTGGCTTTATGATTTGCTTTGACCATCAGAATATGGCAGAAGCAAAGAAGTGTGAGTTCCAGAAACCAGGTCTTAAGAGAATGGGTGGCCTTAGTTTTCCTCACTTGGAATCCAGATTGCATCTGTCCGAATGTTTGTCTAGACCCCTGGAGGATGACAAGCTACAAGGAAGAAATTAAGAAGCCCCAGCCATAGCCAGCATCAATGCCAGGCATGCAGGGATATAAAGAAGGTCATCATGAAATCATCAAGGCCAGCTGCTCCCATCTGCAACTGCACAAGTGAGCACAAGAGAGATCAAAATAAGAATTGCCCAGCTGAGGCCAGTCAGCCATGAAAAAGACCAATCAAGTCATGAAAAATCATAAATTGTTTTTATTTTAAGCCCTTGCATTTTATGGTCATGTGTTATGAAACAACACATAAATAATACAAATGAAAGGAGAGAAAGTTCCAACTAAAATTCACTTATCTCACTTGATAGGAAGAATTGCATGCATTATAAGACTGTTTTCTGTCACTGTTTTTTCTATTTACATCTTCTCATGATTAAGCTTTAAACAATGTTTTGGTAAAGTCAGACCTAGCTCTGTAACAAAATGGTAAGATCAATGTATGTTAAGGGATTTTGAAAATATACGATAATATAGGTTATATACAAAACAATATAGGATATATACAAAAAATTGCCAATATCAAATTTTCTTCCACGTGCTACTTAGAGTAAAAGCCTGCCACATTGTTTAGCACTGACTTTATGGCTAAACAGTGAATTGAAAGGCTTCTTGCCATGGGCTGGGCACAGTGGCTCATGCCTGTAATCCCAGCCTTTTAGGAGGCCAAGGCAGGTGGATTACCTGAGGTGTGAAGTTCGAGACCAGCCTAGCCAACATGGTGAAACCTCATCTCTCTAAAAATACAAAAATTAGTCGGGTATGGTAGTGGGCACCTGTAATCCCAAATACTCAGGAGGCTGAGGCAGGAGAATGGTTGAATCTGGGAGGCAGAGGCTGTGGTGAGCTGAGATTGCATCACTGCACTCCAGCCTGAGTGACAGTGAGACTCCGTCTCAAAAAAAAAAAAAAAAAAAAAAAAAAAGACTTCTTACCATGAAGCTGCTTCCAGCAATACAGATTTCCATACGAAAAAAAGAGTAACTGTATTAGAAAGAGGAGATAACCCACATCATTAAATCTCCATTGAGAGTTATTATAACATTGACATTATTACCACTACCCTAATATTCAAATAAAGTAAATTTTACAGTAAATTTTTTTTTCTTTCTGATTTGTCCTAAATCCAAACCAGTAATAAGGACTTTAGTATTATATTTGTCAAGATGATCACTTTGACTAATAGTTGTTTCATTCCATTATATTTTTCCATATATTCATATTGGATGGAGACTTACAGTGATTTATATTTTTAAATGGAAACAGAAAGTCTCAGACTTGTTCTGGCCTTTGGTCCTTTTCAAGTCTAGATGTTCATCAGAGCCCACTACAACAGAATCTCCAGGGGTGCACCCTAGGTAGGATTTTGTTTTCTAACAGTGCTAAAAAATGATTGTTTTATATTAATTCTTACAAATCATTTTCATATGCAATTGGGGTTGGTAACCACAGCCTTATAGGAAGGGTGTCGCTTCACTGCTAAAATAATTCTTGGTGGATCCTGAGCAAACCATGAAGTCTCTGCATAGTTCTGTGGCCATATACCATATCCAGTCTTTCACCATCATGATGCTCATAAAATACCCCCCTCCCCCAAGAGTGTGCTGCATGGACCAAATGTGTTAGATTCACTTAAGAGTGGTTATAAAGATTTGAATTCCCAAGATACTTCCACAACCTAATAATTTAAAACAATTAGAGAGAGCCTGGGAATCTGCGTCTTAAGCAAGTACAGCTGCTTGTCATTCTCTTTTTCAGTGAAATCACCAGCAATGTCTTAGCCATGCATTTTATCTGATCTAATCTGTGTGTCACAATCAAGGTAAGGTGTTACTGAAGGATGGATGCTTAATATGAAAAACCTCCCAAATACTATTTACCTTCTAATTTTATCTTCCATTGACTTACCCTTTGCTATGATTTCAATATTTTCCCTCTTCAAAACCTCATGGTGAATTTCAATCCCCAATGTGGCAGTATTGAGAGAAGGGGCTTTAAGAGATGATTGGGTCATGAGGGCTCTGCCCTAGTGAATGGATTAATGGGTTAATGGATTAATAAGTTAATGTATTAATGAGTTATTACAGGAATGGGATTTGTGGCTGTGTAAGAAGCAAGACCTGAGCTTGCATCAGCCTCCTCACCATGTCGTGCCCTTTGCTGCCTCTGGACACTACAGAGTGTCCCTATGAGCAAGAAGGCTCTCACCAGATATGCAACCTCAACCTTGGACTCTCCTGCCTCATTCTGTAAGGAATAAATTTTGTTTCTTTATAAATTGCCCAGTGTCAGTTATTCTGTTATAAGCAACAGAAAACGGACTAAGAATCCGGTATCGTTTGGATTTGTGTCCCCGCTCAAATCTCATTTTCTATTGCAATCACCAGTGTTGGAGGTGGGGCCTGGTAGGAGGTGATTGGATCGTAAGGGTGGATCCTTCATAAATGGTTTAGCAGCATCCCTTTGGTGCTGTTTTGCAATAGAGTTCTCACAAGATCTGGTTGTTTAAAAGTGTGTAACATCTCCCCCCACAACAACCCTTCCTCCCGCCATGTAAGATGTGTTTGTTTCCCCTTCACCTTACATCATGACTGTAAGTTTCCTGAGGCCTCCCCAGAAACAGAAGTTTCTATGCTGATTGTATAGCCTTCAGAACTGTGAGCCAATTAAACTTCTGTTATTTATAAATTACCTAGACTCAGGTATTTTTTTATAGCAATGCAAGAACAGTCTAATACAGAAACCCCTTTAACAATTGATTTTTATGCTCAATGATGAAAGAAACTTGAGGGTGGGTGCCAATTTTAGGTTTCCCTTCTACTTTCACTACTTGAGAATCTATACAAAATGTCAATGAGAAAGGAATCCTCCACTGATGATTCCTAATTGTCCAGGGAGACACTAATTTGTATTTAGAGGTAAACACTTATTATATGTAAAACCATACTCAATGTACTCTGAAATGTGCCATGTTGTATATCCAGCTTTACATGGACCAGCGTCTATTGCAGGAACACTGACACAGCTCATTTGATTAAGCCAATCTGGCTTTTGGTGTTCAAAGTTTATCACTCTAGATGTTCTGGACAGAACAAAGATAGGCTAGAATATGCGATGTAATGAATTAATGAATTTTTTTACACTTCATCAGCCAACATCAAGATAAACTGTATTGAACTAGCAGGTGTCCAGCTGAAGAGTGTTTAAACTGTTAGTGTAAAGCTGAAACTTCAATAAATGCTAGGAAAGGATCCAGGTTTTATTATTGGTGATACAGTTTGAGTGGATAAATTCTAACCATTTTAGCTAAATCCTCCAGCTTCATATTAATCATGAAGTAGAATAAAGTGGGAAAAAAAACAACCATAGGGGAATGTGAAAATAAGAGTTTAAAAACTGAAGTATTAGAAAGGTCAGTTTCTTTATGAGAAGTCAAACATAGCTGCATTTTAATTAAATTATGAGATTGAAAAATAATTTATGTACCATCTGGTCCTTCTCACAACTTATGAAAGGAAGAAGAGAAAACTGAAAAAAAGAGAAAACTGAAAAAAACTAGATTTTCTCTCTGATGTTGTCATTACTTTTCTGTAGGAGCTTGGCAAATCACATATCTCTCCAGACTTCGGTTTTGTTTTCTGTAAATTTGTTATTAGATAAGATGATTTGAGAGTCCCTAATTTTGGAGAATTTTGTCAATAATTTTCAGAGATTTGGTGTATATAAATAAGCTGTTATAAAAGTAACTAAATTCTATTCTCACAACATTTTAAAGAGAAAAATGTTATATGCCAAGTCCACAAGTTATTAATTTTGTTGAGAGTTTTTGATTTACCAGTGACTCTACTAGCTATTACCATACATTTTCTATTTTAACATTCACTCCAGCATTAGGCTGTAGTTTTACTTTTTTTCTCTTTTAACATAGGTGGAACTGAGGCTTAGATAGTGTAACCTGCCCATAATTTCACTGTTGGTAATAGTTGGAGCTTGGATACACCAGGGAATGTGACTATGCATGCTGTGGTCTTAACCAATGTGCTGTGATAATAAATTAGTAATTCACTATTTGTGTGGTAAGTTCCAGTGGCAGAACAATAAAGTCATCTGTAAATTCTGGTAAGTAAATGCTTATTGTGGTAAACTTCAAATCACAGAAATTTTTCTATTTTTACTACCTGCTGTAATTCAAAGATTAGTATTTGGCAGACAGGTCATGAAAAATAAAGTAATGATGGGGAGATTAGTTTTACCACATATTTATACACTCTGTAAATCCTCTAAAATTAAAGGAGTATAGAACCATATGACCAAATGAATGAAATGGAGTAAAACACTCAGAAAAAAATTACAGAATAGTTTAAAACTTAATATATGATAAGATTTGCATTTCAAAATTCTTCAAAATATATAAACTTTTTAATAAATGGTATTGGGTAACTGTACAGCCACTTAGAAAAAGAAAAATTGAATCTATATCTATAATCATGTAACAGAATAATCCCCAACTCTTTCAGTGATGTAAAGGTAAAAATAAAATCGCACAAGCATGAGAAGTAAACGTGAGCAAATTTATTTGTTACCTGGCATTTTCTAAATTTGTCAAATTTCGGCTTTTCTAAATTTGTCTCAAAAAAAATTTTAAAAAATAAAATACTGATAATGTGGCTACATAAAAACAAAAGAAAAATGCTTTGCATGACAGAAGCATCATAGGCAAAATCAAAAGACAATAACAAACTGGAAGAAGAGATCTGTAACTTTTATCTCAGATAAATAACTAATAACAATTAAGATTTAAAAAGACCCTTGGAAGAATATTGTCCAAAATAATAAAATATTCAGAGATTGACAATGTTAAAAGTACACTTAATGATATGAAAATATGTTGAGATGCAATTAAATCTTTACAGAGATATAATTCTTTACATTTAAGATTGGCAAAATCTAAAAGCTTGTCAGCATGCTCTTTAAAGAAATGCTGGAAAAATGGGTGTTCTCAAAATTGCTAGAGGGAATGGCAAATGAAACCCCCAGTTCTTGGACTTTATCATGAAAATATTATGGCAAAAATATGAACAACCCATATAAAAAGTTATTTGTAAAAGTGAAATTTTGGAAATAACACAAATATTCATCCACGTGAGATTGTTGCATACACTCTAATACATTCAAACAATTACATCCTATCAAATTATTTAAAAGGAATGAGAAATATCTATATTGTTTCAATTCATGATTAACCATCCTCTCCCTCACCTTCCAACAAAACAGTTTTGAATTGTTATTCCAAAAGAAAGGAGAAGTAAATCTTACAATTTTCTAACATACACCTACCTCTTAGTTCCTACTATGTTTCATTTGCATTTGATAAGAACATCCAGAAGGAAAAAAAGAAGTGAAATGATATACAAAGATACTCCTTAAGTATTTGTGGATGATGTGGGAAAAAACAATTATATAACAATAAATCTTATGAGAAAACCAATTTTTAATTTAAGCCACATAGCTATTGAAACATACATGTAAAAAAAATTGCAAGCAAATCTGCACTGTAGTTTTGTGGCTTTTTCCATTGAATAAATCATGTCCCCCATGCCCAGAAATTTAAAATATTTCCCAAAACTCTCTTTTATCTCTGTCATGGTTTCTGTTATTTTGCTTTCTGTAACTCAAAGTGAGATTAAACATACCTTAATTACTCAGTTTATATTATAGATATAATTAAAATAGGGCCAATTTTAAAGGTATATCACAAATATGTTAAAAGAAATTTGTGGAAGAAGTGAAAAGTAATTTTGGCTGATAAACAAGGAGATTTGGCATGTTTTAAAGGTCATTGAGGTGAAATGCAGTGGCTCACACCTGTAACCCCAGCATGTTAGGAGACCGAGGCGGGAGGATTGCTTGATCTCAGTTCAAGACCAGCCTGGGCAACATGGAAAATCCTGTCTCTACAAAAAGTATAAAAATTAGCCAGATGTGGTGGTGTGTGCCTGTAGTCTCAGCTACTTGGGAAGCTGATGTTGGAGGATTGCTTGAGCCCAGGAGGTCGAGGCTGCAGTGAGCAGAGAGTACACCACTGCACACCAGCCTGGGTGACAGAGTGAGACCCTGTCTCAAAAAAATTAAAAATAAAACATGAAATGGATAAAGTATAGATTTAATTTACAGAGTGCCATCAGTAAATATTGTGAGGTATGGAATTCCAAAATCTACCCTTTCATAACAGCAACTAAAATTCTGGAAAATCCATCAGAATTGACTCTTTGAAACTCTGGAATTTAGTAAAAGCAACTTGAAAACACTTAATAAAAATTACTGAAGTACAGAAAAAATAATAAACTTTATGGTGTTTCAATGATCCATTGTCCCATTCCTCACTTCCCAGCTCAGTGGTAGTCTTAAAAGTAACAGCCAACCTCATTAGTTCCAGTACAGGAAAATTTCCTATAAACATACACTCAACTGAAACTGACTGAAAAACAGGAAATCAGAATAGACACATAACAATCAAAAGAATGAGTCAGTAATCAAAAAACTTTTAACCAAAACAGTAACTAAACAATGCCTAGAACCAGAAGGTTTCAATGGTCAATTCCACCAAATATTAAGGAGAAACTCACACTGATCGTGTACAAACTCTTCAAAAAATAAAATAGAAGAGAAGGGCATACTTGCTAACTCAATCTATGAGGTTGACATCACTCTGATACCAAAGCCAGGCAAAGATATCACAAGAAAAGAAAAATACAATCTGATATCCCATATAAATATAGATGCAATGATCCCTAATAGAACAGAATCCTCAATAGAATACCTAATTCAGCAACATATGAAAGGATTATACACCATGACCAAGTGAAATTCAAAACTGGAAAATTGATCCGTATAATTCCATATCACTAGAATAAAGGAAACACACAAATATACGTGATCAACTCAATAAATACAGAAAAGATTTTGATAAAGTCTGATACCTTTTCATGATAAAAACACTCAACACACTATGAATAGCAGGAAATTTCCTCAACTTCATAATGGTATGATACCTAATTGTAAAAGACTCCCTCATACTTAATTGTGAAAGACTCAAAGCTTCCCCCTTAAGATGAGGAACAGTGCAAGGATGTTTGCCCTAGCCACTTTTATTCAACATCATATCAGAAATTCTAACCAGAAGCAATTAAATCAGAAAAATGAAAAAAGGAATCTAAATTGGAAAGGAAGAAATGAAACCATCTCTACTTGTAGCTAACATAATTATACACATAGAAAATTCTAACAAATCTACATGTTAAAAAAATAAATCAGCAGAGTTGTGAGATACAAGGTCAATACATCAAAATCCATTCTATAGCTATACACTAAAAATGAAGAAGCCAAAGTTGAAATTAACAAAATGATTTCATTTACAGTAGCAGCAAAAAGAATAAAATACTTAGTAATAAATTTAACCAAGGAAGTGCAAGCATGGTACACTGAAAACTATCAGGTAGTGCTAATAGAATTTAAAAAGAGCTAAATAAATAGAAATATGTCTATATTTATTGATTGGAAGATTTAGTATTATTAAAATATCAGTATTCCCTAAATTTATTTAATGAATTTAATCAGCATCAACATTCTCAATTCTTCGTATATATTGAAACATCTAGTTTTAAAGCAGACACTCATGTATATTGTCCACTTTGAGAAGTATGCAAAACTGTAACTATTTCCTCTGCCAAGCTATTGTCAATGTCCCACTTTACAATTTTAGAGCTATGACTTGGGCAACATTAAAGTTATTACTAACTTACAACTTCTTACTATTCTCCAGAAACATTAGGGATGTTACCGCTATGAGTTACTATTAAATATCATTTAATAACAAATTTTAGATTACTTTATGCAATTTAGCACATTTTAATTGAGTACTTACTGTTATAATATGGTACATGCTAGGTGCTTGGGATTATTTTCAAGTATGTTAAATTGAGCAAAAATTCCTCTGGAAATGAGACACAGATTCAAATAGATTTATATTTATCTGATGGGGAAGATGTGAAATAAATACATAAATCCATAGCTTGACATTTTGTCCAGCTTTCTGGTGAAGACAGCTATAGTTATTGAGGTCACATGAATAGATTGATTAAGTCGAAAATACCACATGCTTGTTGATATGGTCTGGCTCTGTGGCCCCACCCAAATCTCATCTCCAGGTGTAATCCCCATGTGTCAGGAAAGGGACCTGGTAGGAGGTGACTGACTCCTCGGATGGATTTTCTCCATGCTCTTCTCATGATAGTGAGCTCTCCCAAGAGCAGGTGGTTTTGAAGTGTAGCACTTCCTTGCTCTCTCTCTCTCCTGCCCCAATGTAAGACATGCCTTGCTTCCCCTTTGTCTTCTGCCATGATTAGACGTTTCCTGAGACCTCCACAGTCATGCAGAACTGTGAGTCCATTAAACTTTTTTTTTTTTTTTAATTTCCCAGTCTGGGTAGTTCTTTATGGCAGTGTGAAAATGAACTAATACAGTTCTCAAAGAGGAAAAAGAAGTTAAAGACATTGGTGTTTTGTTGTTGTTGTTGTTGTTTGTTTTGAGACAGAGTCTCGCTCTGTCACCAGGCTGGAGTGCAGTGGTGCGATCTCTGCTCACTGCAACCTCTGCCTCCTGGGTAAGTGATTCTCCTGCCTCAGCCTCCCGAGTGGCTGGGACTACAGGCACACACCACCACGCCCAGCTAATCTTTGTATTTTTAGTAGAGACAGGGTTACACCTTGTTGGCCAAGATGGTCTCGATCTCTTGACCTCGTGATCTGCCCTCCTCAGACTCCCAAAGTGCTGGGATCACAGGTTTGAGCCACCGCACCTGGCTGACATTGGTGTTTTTATCAACTGACTTTGTATGGCCATCAATTCGTGTACAGTTCTGGTTAGATAAAGCAATACAAAGGAGAGCAACACAGGAACTGCCTTTTACTCATTGAATACTTTGTGTATTTACTATTTAATTTATTTTAACTCAATCATAAAAGGGGAGTTAAGGTTAAGGGAAATACAGAAGTCACTGCACAAATATTTAACAATTTTAATTGATATAAAAAATCTCTAGGTGTTGACATAACACTGAAGCAAATTTATCATTTTACTCTAGGAAAATTTGAGGGAAAAATACGGTTTGATTTTTGTTCTAGACACTAGTTTCACTGAAGAAAATATATTTTGAAATAACTCATTTATCTTCTATGAAAAGTAATTTCAAAAGCATATTATAACCTAATAGAGGAAATTCTACCAAGTAACTTGACCACCTGTACCAAGATGCAAACTGAATTAACATTGTTGATTATAAACAAATTCTTCATTTAGATTACCATTGTGAGTTTTTCTGTCAAGATTTTCAGGTGGATAGAAAAAAAGCCAGGGCAGTGCAGAAACTGCTTTGTTTTGTTAACCAAAAAGGCTTATAGTCATATGGTTTGGAAAATTGATGCTGCTGTGTTTCTTAGGTCAGCTCATTTATGTCAAAATAACATAATCAGAATGAAATATTGAAAATCAGGATTAGAATCCTAGAGATATTATATTTTTAAATATATATATATATATTTCTATATGAATGTGCATCAGGTGTCTCTGACTTCCTAATAATATTTTTGCAGTCTAAGTTTTACTTTATCCCTGTCTGACTGCCCTTAGCACAGCTTGTTTGTGATGACCCTGTTAACATACATGCTAGCTTCCGCCAATGAAATTTTTGTATTCATAAAATAATTCAGAAAAGGAAGAAAGAACCTCAAATGATGGATTACCAAAGACCAAAGGCTGAAACAAGTGTACTTCTTCTTGTGGAAACATTTTATCATTTTTTGAAAGGGAACTTTTGAATCCCACTTATATTTTGACTCATTCTTCTCCTTCCTCCTAACTACATATTTTTGTAATTACAATTTGGACCCAGAAAAAGAAAAAAGAATAGGAACAGAAGTGCCCCAAGTGATAGACTTTAGGTAACACATCCATTAGATGGTAAACAGCACAGTCACAGTTGGAGATTTCACTCTATATTTAGGAGGTGATTCACTAAAGAAGCTACTGAATGTTCCTCTATTTCCAAACCTGGAGAAAAATAAAGTGGATTATTGGCACCTCCAACACAATTGCTATGGCCACCTGGAGAATTGAGAATGTGTTTTGAGATTCTCTTAAGGAGAAAGAATAACTAAACAAACAAACACCAAAATGGTATGTAAATGAACTAGATAAAAGCAAGAATTAAGAAATTGAAATATTTCAAAATATTAAAATAATTTTTCAAATAAAGTGAAAATTATAATATTATTAGGTAATCTGTATATATTGATGCAGTTGCACTTTCATGTATATTTTTTGGAGGAAGAAGGAAGAGCAGGAGTGCTTGTGATAGTCTAAATTGATTAATGGCTTTTCATCTCACAGGTTTTCTAAACCAGCAAAACTTTACTATGTAAAATATTCTCATAGGATTTAACTGTCTCATTAAGAAAAACCACACATAAAACACCAAATAAGAGACTTGATGCATATTTAGAGCTTTCTGTTTTCTACAGAGGTACAATGGCATTGATATGATAGAGACAAGCCACCATACTGGATAGACTGATGATTTCACCCAAGGAATAAGTTGAAAAACGTCCTAGCAATCAATGATTAGAAGTTTTCAAAGGATTGCTTCTTCAGGCTGTTTTCAGACGGAATTTAACATGACTAGTTCAGAAAAAGTCACTGAATATCTATTACAAATTGTAAAATGCTGTTTCCTTTGTCTCTGTTGTCCTGATTGAAAATCATGTTGGTAGCTAAGAAGAGACATTTCTGAGCAGAGAATCGTTTGTTCTCAACTGTTCTACAGCCTAAATACTTGAAAGTAATTTTTTCCCTAGTTGTGGATGGGGTGGGGAGAAATAACATTTTTTCCTCCAACTCTATCCAAGGTTCTACATTTTTCTTAAAGTATGATTTAATAAATATGTATTTGGTATGGCTTTATAAGCAACACATACAGAAATACAAATTATGCTAACTTCAGTCTCTCTTAACTGATAACTGAGAGAGAATCTAGCCGGTGAAGTCAGAAAGAGAAGAGTAAACCAGATACGTGTAATAGATGTTCCCTTGAAAGAAGTAAAACCTATTTTTGCTGTTCCTAGAAAAGTGAATTTTAAGAGATTTAAGAGATTTCATCTTTTGATAAATAAGGTTTCTAAATTAATTAATCTATTTTCTACTTCTAAAATAATTTTGTTGAATCTTTGAATTTAAGCTTAAAGGAGTGATGGGTTTCAAGATAATAGCATATTTAAAATACTATGCATCAATGTACTTAAGCTCATGGAATTGATTTTTGATATATTAGGAATGTTTTAGCCTTGATCCTACTTTATATTCCCTAAAAATACAAATTTATTTCACAGTCTGGTTTTTTGTGCATGTTTTTAGTTGAAGAAACAAAAGTTGTTAGTTTTGACATATGCAGAATTGTATTTATGATATGTTGTCCATCATGTTCACAATACAGAATATCAAATATGCCAGTTCACCAAAAGTTCTATGATTCTGAATGGTGAGTTTTACAAACATGATACTAGTTTTTTAACACTTTATAATTAAAATAATAAATGTAAATGTATATCCCTATATTTCTAGATCTTAATACATTTGGTTTGTTGCCTATAGATGGTTATAATTATTGGCATCAATGTTTGTGACAGACTGGATTTACTGGCATGATATCACTCTGCATTTAAGTGACTACCAAGTTTTCATTTTAGTGCAGGACAAATGGAATACTTATTAAGGTCAATATGCTACGATTCTTCTTAGCTCTTAGAATATACTATCAGATGAGACAGTAATATATATGATAACTATAATAGATTTTGATAGGTAGTATTGTAGAAAGTATTACTCAAAAGTTTTTTAACCACAGAGGGAGTGAATGAAGAGTGCTGGGTTCACTGAAAGCCTGGCAAAGAAGGATATTCTTGAAATAAGATTGGAAGAAATGAAGTTTGTGCATACTGTCTTCTTTCTCTCTTATTACTCGACTTCTTCCAGCCAACAGCCTATATTTTAGTTGCCTCCCTTACTGTGACTTCTCAGATCCTCCAGATAGATCACAGACCAAATTCAATGTTATTATTTTAGCACATCAGCACATATTGTATTACAATTCCAGTTTCAATGTCAGTCTGTCTCATCACACTGACATCCCTGGAAACAGCATATTACACAATGCCTTTGCTAATATTTGAAAGGATACATTTGCAATTGCAAAAATATCAGCCCAAATGCCCATCAATCAACAAGTGGATAAAGAAAATGAGAAAACGTGGTGTATATATATATATGGTGTAATACTACTCAGCTATAAAAAGGATTGGATTAATGGCATTTGCAGCAACTTGGATGGAAATAGAGACTATTATTCTAAGCAAAATAACCCAGGAATGGGAAATCAAACATTGTATGTTCTCACTCATAAGTGGGAGCTAAGCTATGAGGATGCAAAGGCAAAAGACAGATACAATGGACTTCGGGAACTCAGGGCAAAGTGTGGGAGGGGGATGAGGGATAAAAAAACACACAAATTGGGTTCAGTGTACACTGCTCGGGTGATGGGTACACCAAAATCTCACAAGTCATCACTAAAGAACTTACTCAGGTAACAAAATACCACCTGTTCCCCCAAAAACCTATGGAAATAAAAAAATTAAAAATTAAAAAAATAAAAAATAATGGATCAAAAAAGGATACATGAATAAATTAATATGTCATATTTTCAGAGAGATAGAATTGGAGGAAAGGCCATTCTGGAAAGTTGTAGTACATTTGGCACCTACCAAATATAGTAAACAACATAGCAAGAATAATTTTGTGAACTAGGACCCAGCATGATTGAAAATGCCTTACTTTATTCTAGTTCTTTATTTTCCAGAACACTTATCCTCTTCTAAAATACTACATGTTTTATATATGTATTATATTTATTGATTTTCTTACCCATCTAGAACACAAGGTCATGAAATAAAGATATAGATCTCTTTCGTGTTATGTTTTCACCAGGACCAAGTATAATGCCCAGAGTGATGTCAATTTGAAAATATTAAAATTGAAATTCAAACTCAGGTCTCAAGTGTTCATAATTTAATTTTTCTAAACCAAGGTTGAAAATTAGACAATAGCTAATGAGATTCTTTAAAACTTATTTCAACTAAACAATTGTGTATTAAAGGCCTATCATCTGCAAAATAGTTTACAAGTAGTATAACATACAAAAGTAAACAAACTAGAATCTGTTTTCCAGTTTATCATGGTCGTCTGTGTAACCCAGACAATTACACATCTAATTATACAGTGGAGAGTTATTAGTTATGACAGAGATAAAAAAGCATTCTATGGAAACACAGGATTCAGTTCTGTTTGGGAAAATTGAGACAGACTTTGAGGATAAAATCTTACTTG
>NW_026652291.1:21807148-21826989 GCF_009828535.3 Hylobates moloch
TATATATATATATGTATATATACTCCTAACATAAAACATGAGCCACAAATCATCTAAGGTTTGACATTCAGTTATTTATCACCTAACTTACCTGACACCAATTGTTATTGTCCCAAGAATAAATGAGAAGTATCCTATGGAAAAACCAATCCTGGGACAGAGCTTCCCTAAAAGTTCTAAATGCTCTTGTCTGTATAAATGTTCTTCTTTCAATGAAAATTTTGTAAGGCATTGGTTTTTTTTCTTTTTAAAGGGAAAGTGATAGTTTAAAAGATTTAGAATTAAGAATAGCAAAGCTATTTGAAAAGAAACAAGGGTGTAAGGCTTAAACCCCAAATCTTTAAATTTATACTATAATTTAATGAAAATCTTAATAGTAAAATAGAAATAAATAAAATGATGGAATATAATGAAATGACTGATCAGAGATATATCTGCATATCACATATGTTTACTTGCTATTTAATTTTGCTTATTTTTAACACAAATGTTCTGTGAGAATTAATTATTATTATTTCCTTTGCAAATTTTTACATACACAGAGCCATCAGTCTTAATCTTTCTATTTCTTCTTTTACTTTTATAGGTAGAAAAGCAATCATCAAACTAAGATAAAATAATTTTTCACAGATTTTTTCATTTTTATTTTAGATGTATGTATTTAACTTTTCTGATTGAGCTGCAAACTACTCTGCAACATGTTTTTATGTAGAAATCCAATCCAACAATATATTTTAAAATGGATTAGTGTTAGTCTCAACATCATTTATTCAATATTCAATACTTCTCTCACTGAATTCAGGTGTATGCTTGTTACATAATGGCAAATTATATAAACACTACAGAAATAATTTTATTGAATGGTAAATTAAAAAGACCATTTAATAAAATTGTTGAGAAAATAAGACTTTACAAGCAAAGAAATGTGAAAGGGTATAGCTATGAATCTTTTAAAAACATTTAAGTAGGTTATACTAATGGAGGGTCAGTTTACTTTCCCAGAATATGTTTATAGCCATTAAAATGTTTTGGTTGTTTGTGCCATTTCATATGACACATAACACATGAAATACATTTCATATGACACATAACACATGAAATACATGGAGAGAAGAAAGAATTGAATGTCACATACCAAATTGTTTGCAGTGGTTTTTCCTTGGTGGAGAGCTTATTTCTGCTTTTTCTAGATTCCTGACTTAATGAACATATACCTGAAAGCAGAAACAAATATTTTCCATTAGAAAGTAGACAAGCAGTGCTTAAGTACAATATAGTGTGTAGTGATTCGTTCACTGTTAGGAATACCTGTAAGCTTGTCACTAGGGCAGTTAGTGTTGTCTGCTGTATAGTTGTATTAACAATACAACTAATGCTCTCCTTTTGATCAGCATCTTCTCCCAAAGGATTTCATGGAGCACAGTTTCACACACTAGGTACTTACCGGTAATGCAGAAAAAAACTGAACATTTAAGCAAAACACCTTTTAGGTACGTGTCTTATTTTACTTGTAGTATCTCTTCTAATGTGATACCCCAGTATTTGTAGTATATATGTTCATCGGTAGTCTCCAATTCCAAAGAGCAAATGTAGGTACAGATGTTCAACCTCTAAAACCTTAGCAAAACTAAAGGCCAGGAAAGGCACAAAACTCAGCAAAATTCCTTATTCGCCCTCTGCATTTTTCCACTGGGTAAAATATCATAATCCAAATTGGATTTCCCTCTGACCTAATTGCTACAGACTTCCTCCAAAGGGCTTGAGGCACTCTTGTTCTACTCCTTGCTGTTTTCACTCAGCCAGCTAGATTTTTGAACAAGAGTGTATGCAATGTACAAGATTAATCTTCTCCTGAAAATAGCATCCTCTAGTAGTGGATAATCCATGAAAGCCTAAAAATTAAAGGAAATCTTTTAAGTTCAAGTAAAATGAGCCAGGGATTTGGTTCGTCTCTTGTTTTGCCTTTGATATTTAGATCCCAGTCTGAGCCCACTTAGACATTTACTAGACCTCCAGGTATGAGGGATGCAGCTTTGTTTTGACATCAAAGTTCGGGGGAAGTGTAGAATGCTAATGAGCACTGCAAGCTCCAAAGGACATGATTAAGCTGTAATTGGTAAGCAGGTGCAACTCAGCGAAAAATCTGCAGGAGAGAACCGTCAACTTGGAAATACAAAAGAAAAATAATCTCATCTGATTTGTCCTGTTTTCTTTCTTCTTTCTTTTTCTTCTTAAGATAATAATGTACAGCTAATAACTGGAGATATTGATCCATTGTCTTTTCTGCAGAGGTTGCTGATTGAGGTATTAATCCATGGCAAGCAGAACAGATCAAATATTTGTCACACGAAACTAGATTAAAAGATCACAGATCCTGAAATGGAGATACTTCCAGTTTTATGAGAGTAAAGCAGAATATTCTGTGCTCATAATCTACCTCACCTTGCTCACAAGATACTTGCCCCTACTGCCGCTACAACAATGTATGGACTACTGGAGTTTGTGGGCAACCCATCGATGCCAAGCAAAGCAAGTCCCGAAATCCATCCTGCTGGAGTGTGTTTGCTCGGAGGAGTGAAGCCATTTGTTTGTGCAGTAGCACAATAGGAACTTAATGTGAAGAGAATCTGATTGCCAGCACCAAATCTGCTTCACAACTAGGTAGCGCCTATTTGTAAGGAGCTGAGAAAAGATTGGCACTTAGGTAATGGGATGAAATTAAGCAAGATATTGAATTGCTTTGTCATGGAAGTATGTAAATTAAGCAAGATATTGAATTGCTTTGTCATGGAAGGATGTACTAAAGTTAGATCCTTTTTTCACATGTCTTGTTTTGATGGTGAGGTGAGGGCTTTTGTTCTGATTTCACTATCTGTTAGTGATATCAGATAACAGATAGTGATAACAGATCACTATCTGTTCTGATAGTGATATCAGAACAAGAGCCCCCACCTCACCATCAAAACAAGACATACGAAAAATATTCAATGAAAATATTCTAATGTAATAACTTTGCCTCTTGTGTTAACAACGAAGAGTAATATACATGGGTTTTGTTCTTTATTATTTTATTTCACATGAAGACCTGAAGTATTTTTTTAAAAACATGTGTGTGTGTGTGTGTGTGTGTGTGTGTGTGTATGAGAAAACAGTTAAATATTATAACATACACTTCAATTGTAAAATGGTAGAAAATTAATCAGATGCAGTGGCTAACCACATTAACCTAATGGTCCTTTATTAAACTATTTGATCCACTCTCAAATTATTCTGTAAACTAGAGAGGATTTTGAAACCTATTTCCATCTATCAATAATGACACAGAAGTCCAAAGTCTTTAGTGACATATCCAAAGTCACCCAAAGTTGGTGACCCGACTAGGAGTGAATCTAAGGTCACAGATTTGCTAATTTCTACTGGCCTCATTATAGCACAGGCTAATTTGGAAGTAAACAGAATGAGCCTAATTATATCTTTCATGAGCTTTATTTCCCAGGGGCAAATCATCTTATGCCAGGTTATATATCATTGTGCCATATTGGCACTTTTAATATAAAAGCAAAACCAAATTGTTGACATAGTTGTTGAAATGCTCATTTGGTTATACACATATTAATAGGTTTGATGTTCTTTACGTTAATACAATGGAGCATTTAGTTTTCAATTTGTTACTAAGAATATTATGCCAGCTCCTGGAGTCTAAATGCCTACAGCTGGTTGTTAATAAGATTGAGGTAGAAATTTGATTTCTTTATGAAATAAGTAACATTCATGATCACAGTTGCACTTTCAATTCTGGGCAGTGGTCCCATGATTCCAAGCTCAGAAATTTATTCTGTTAATTGCAGAGAGCACAAAAGAGACCTGGCTGATGATTGAAAACCAGCTCTTGGTATTTGTTATTCAGCTAGAGTTATTTCTCCTGCTGGTACATTGCATACACTTACATAAAGAGTTGCTTATTTTATATGCCTAATTACAACACTTTTGTCCAAGACTATAATCACGATACCTTAAAATAAAACATTTTGTAGGATTTGCTCTCTTGAAAGAATGCAGAACTTTTTCCTTCTGATATTGTAGTATTTTTGGTGTTCATTTGCTTTAAATCCAGTTATAATGTTGGAAAGGATTTAATTATAATCCATTTGTAATTTACTAGAAGTTATAGTTATATTTTAAATATCATTTCAGTAAGAATATATTTGCTCATTAAATACATATGAATATAAATATTGACATAAATAGAGATATATACATATAAATATAGAGATTTGATAGAAAACATGCCTACCATGTGTCAGACACGGTTAGAAAATTTGTGATAAAAATGGTTGGATAAAATGTCTTTTCAGTGTATCACAGCTTCTCTTCATATTGCAAGTCAAAACTTACATAGTGATTTAAATGCAAACATATTCCCCGTCAACCAGAACGGAAGATGTCAAAGAGTTTTCTGATATTCATACAAAGAGCTGAGCAGGTATCTGTACTTGTCTTTTAATAAATGACATTTGCTTTTGCATATGATTACGATTTTGTTACAAATACAATAATCTATAAATTTGCTCTCTGCTTATGGGTTTTTGAGCTAAATGGAAGTGAAAGAAAGATTGAGAAAAAATATGTTGTAGTGTGTTCTAATACTTATATTGCTTAGATGAATTCAGAACTGTTTTCATCAAAGTTGTCCAAATAAAGCTTCAACGTGCTCAAAACATGCTATGGCAGATTATGTTCAACATTAGAATGCTATTTACATGCTATGTTATTTACAGTTGTAAAAACTTAAGCAGAATAATATGAACAAGGAAAGAATGTGATAGAATTCTTTCCGACTTCCCTAATCTTATCGGTCAAGATAATGTATTGGAAATATTCATAGATAATGTGTTACATAAAACGATCAGATGAGAAATTGGGTTCACTTTTCTTTGATCTATATGAAAAAATGCTATTCGTTATTTTATTTGTGTCTTTGTTTAACAGGTATTTACTAAATGTGTTTAATTTCTAAGACTATGTGTATTGTCCCTAAACACCACTCAGTATTTGCTGCTACATTAAAGTATTTAAAATGAGGAGCTTTATTGTTTAATTGGTCTATTTCTCACTTACGTGGAATAGATTTGAACTCACTAAACTGAATATTTGTTTATTAGTGATTACTCAAATAAGTGTAGTAGTATTTTTTAAAAACCTTGAAATATTCAGACATGAATATATTCAAATAATCTTAAAAGGATTTGAGAAACTTTCTCATAAAATGTTTTTAATTTATTTATATAATTAGTTAATTAATACCTTGGAAAATTATATATTAAGCACCTAACATATAACAATGTTGCTATAGACTAGGGCTACAATAGTGAGTAAAATATAGTCTATGATTTCATGAAGAATTTGGACTACTGAGAAAGTTTATTGTTGATTAGATCATCATGAAAATACATGATTAGTTATATACTCTATTAAGTTTTATGTAAGGTAGGTATAGAGGGCAATGAAAACATATGATATAGGAACAGAACAATAACTAATGGAATGTGGGAGAGAGAAAGAAAATGTCAAAGATTAAACTTTGGCTCTTTGCTGCACACACAAGTGGGAACATTCAGAGATGGAGGATCTGAAGATATCATCATATTGGACAACTTCATAGGATACCATTCACAGATTTGCAGCGAAGACCATTAACGGTGATTTGGAAATGTTGCATTTGAGCTGCATGGAAACATCCAAAAAAGGGTTTCAAGCAAGCAAGTGGATACATGGGTTGAAAATTCAGAGAGAATACTTGGAGTGGAGAAATACATTTGTAAATTACAGGCTGCAGAGTGTAAATGAGGCCACATGACCAAAGCAACAACAACATAAAACAAAAATAGTACCTACAAAATTTAAATATTTTAAGTCCTAATGGTAGAGTTGAGCAAAAAATGAAAATTGAATACAGAATAGAGAAATAGAATGAAAACCAAGATGTATACAATCACAGAGTCACAGCTATTTCAAGGAAGTATTATTATATAATAAGATTGAATGCCAATGATAGATAAAAAATGCTGATAACTAAAATATTATCCACTTGATTTCCTAGCATAAAGGTCATTAACTCATGACAATGTGACCAAATTTAAAAGCAAACAATCTCAGTATATGGACTGAACATTACAAATTATAATGTTTCTCATTTTATTTAGTGCTGCTTTCAAAATACTGTAAAATAACTTCATTTAATATAATTCTAACACCACAAGGATTAATTTTACTTAATTTTGATTCCTTTTTGTCTTTCTTTATACAATCTTCTAAAAATATTTGTTTAGGTAGTACTTTTTTAGTGGTGAAGCATGGTAAGAGTAATCTCCTTAATACTTGCGCGAATGTATGCTTTACTTTTGGAAAACATACATTTCATGCCTATGGAAATTTTCTAAAAATTGTACAATTAAATTTCACTGTTCATTTAACTTCCTTTTTCTTTTTTTTTCAAATTCTCCTCAGGGATTTCAGTGTAATTAAGGGAAAATGTTCAGGTGGGGGAGTACAATGAAGTAAAACAGTTAAGTCAATGACTATTAACCAGGCCAACCCTGGGTAGATATCACAATCACCTGGAGAACTTAAAAAATTCTAATGACCATTACTCACCTACAAAGATATGATGTAATTAATATGCAGTGATAGCCAAGCACTGTGATTTGTTTAAAATCTTCTTCTCCTTTCCCACCCTAGATGATTCTAGTTGTCTGACAGAATTGAGAAACACTGATAGTATTGGCTTGCTCCCAACCCTCCGCCTACTATCCTATTAAATGAGCATATATTACTAAGATATTACTGAGTGAGCATAACCAAGAGAGACATGAACTGCTTCATGAGTTAGTTAGTCTCTTTCCCCAAGTAACATTTATTAGTTAGTCTGAGTTAGTCTCTTTCCCCAAGTAACATTTATTGTCTAAGTACCTTCCTGAAATCCAGATGAGTCTACCATAAATACATATACACAGAAAAAAAGACAGAGAAATAGATGTTAGGGAGCATTTCAACCAATTTGAAAACTGTAGAAAAAATGAAATACATATTCTATAATTTAAAAATCCAAAATCTTAACTTTTACATTCATTGGATGATTTTGCCATTGTCTGGACAGAACAAAAACTAAGATCAGTATACTTGTAGATAGTCTAATAAAAAATAAACTGAAGTAGAAAGGATGAAATAAAAAGGATGAAAAGGAAAAAAAAATCACATCAGATTATGAGGCATAACAGATGCATAGAGTCCCAGAGGAGAGAAGAAAGAAATGAAACAGAAGCAATATTTGAAAGAATAGTGGCTGATAAATTTCTCGAAGTAATGAAATACATTAACCCACATATTCAAGAAAGAACAACATTGGACTCAGTAGTACATCATAATCAAACTGTAAAAATCCAAAAATCTTAAAATCAGTCAGAGAAAAAATGATTACCTTCAAAAGAGCAATAGTGATATTAAGGTTATTTATACACAAAACAGTTGAAAGCCAGAAGATGATGGCATAACTTATTTAGAATATAAAAGGAGCAAAAGTGAAAATATAGAACTATAAAATTCTAGTAAAAATATCCAAAAATGAAGATGACATATATATTTACAGAAAAATAGAATCCTCAGCAGACTACCAGTTTAAAAATGCAGACTAAAAGGAGTTCTACAGATGGAAGAAACTTTGTCACTTTTGGAAGCATAAAACCTTGAAAAGTATAAGGTGTACTGAAGTGTGTAATAAACTCTAATATGTTTACAACACAAATGAAAACGTCTTTTGAGGTTTGGTACCTAAATAAACACATGGGCAGCTGCAGCAAGGCCCTACCTGCTTTTCCCCAAGGTGACCCTCAACACTCACCCACACTCCCAATAATCAAGTGGATATCCAGCTTCCAAAAAGCTTTACTTCCTTTGAGCCAAGTTATTTTTTTCCTGCCCACCTCTAAGTTACAGCATTTTAAACGACTTTCCATCACAATTAGAATAATATCTAAATCCAGCCTCCTAATATACCCTGCAATACTAGTCCCAGGGACTAGTTCCTGCCACCCTTACAATGTCGTAATATTCAACTCTCCATATAACTCAATGGACTGTCTGTCCTTCACTTTGTTTAAATGGATAGCTGGTCTCTGCCAGGAACAATCCTCTGCTCATTTGTGGATTTCCCTGCTTCCTTTGCAGGTCTTAAAGAGACCTCCCAAAATGGGTCCACATTCTTGTTCTCGTCATCATAATTTCTTGATTCCATTGAGATGCGATTTTGAATTATTTTCTTTATTTGATTTTGTTCTTTGATTTAATTAGACACCCCTTAAAACTTTAAACTGCATGAACATAAAACAAGCTTTATTTTATTCTCTGTTTTATTATTTGCATCCAGTTACCTGCCTGGTACATTGCAGAGGCTCCATCAATACTTGAAAGAGTGAATGATAATGAACACCTAAACCCTAGTTGATTAATCTATCAAATAAAGGTGTGGGCTAGATAATTTACACAAACTACTCTGATGTCAATAAGAATATTATAGTATACTTGAATAACATAATTTGGCAAGTCTAATTATTTCACCCAAGTTAATTGTCTAAAGAATCTTGATTGATAATAAATGCTTTTGTTGGGTTAGTGGAGTAGATTAGAGCAAATGTTATAATTCCAGGCCAAATCAATTACTAAATTGTTTTTATGAAAAGGTGAAATAGTTCAGTGCATTTTATCCACAGCATTTTCATTTCACAACATTTATATTGACAGTTTTGAAACTAAAGTTCTGAAACACTATTGCTAGTTCATTCAAAAGCAGGAAACAAAAAAAAATTGCAAGGTGGGTGGTACACACTTATAGCAGTTTCTGGTTTACATTTATTTTATTATGTTTTTTGAGACAGAATCTTGCTCTGTTGCCCAGGCTGGAGTGCAGTGGCATGATCTCAGCTCACTGCAACCTCCGCCTCCGGGTTCAAGTGATTCTCCTGCCTCAGCCTCCCGAGTAGCTGGGACTACAGGCATGTACCACCATGCCCAGCTAATTTTTGTATTTTTTGTAGAGACAGGGTTTCACCATGCTGGCCAGGATGGGATGGCCTTGATCTCTTGACCTCGTGATCTGCCCGCCTCAGCCTCCCAAAGTGCTGGGATTACAGGCATAAGCCACTGTGCCTGGCCTCTGGTTTACCTTTGCTGACTCAAGAATTGTAAATATTTCAGATTGGAAATAATATATGTTTTTATCTAAGTAATCTACAATTGAAAGATAAACTTCAGTATCTCATTCTCAGTGAAACTGAACTCATTCAACATATTAAATGGACAATCTTTAGTGGATTGAATCATGAATACCAATTTCCCCTCTTGCCTACAAAGCAGTCACATCCCAAACTGCCAGAAGTGTTGACTTCTGAGGGCTCAGAGCTGAATCCTCCTCCAAGAATTGCTCTCGTGTCCTCTCCCGAAGAATAATGTTTCACCTGATATTACATTCCCTCTTCAATTAATAATTGCCTTCAACAAATTATCGGTTAATGTGAGGAGAAAAAAGCCTGTCTTCAAATAGCAACAACTCCCCAAAGGTGTAGTTCCTCCAGCGTTTCCTGTGAAATTGGCTGTGTGCTATCAACTGCATCACGCTTCTTCATTCTCACTCTGACCAGTCCTGTTTCTCTCAAACTCTTAACAGTGTCATTCATAAGAATACTCTCCATTAATATTCCTGTATGCAAATCTCTGTCTCAAGGTTTTATTTCTGAGGAACTGCACCTCAAAATAGAATTTTCCTATCTTCATGCTAAAAATGTTTTCTTGAAAATTTTGGAAGTCTCAATAAAAACATGGTTATAACCCATTTTAAATACCTTTCTTTCCTGTTAATTAGTGAGGAAATCACTTATACTGGTTCATGTATAGAACAATGTTTTAATGGGCCATTAGCATCTGTATCATCTGGGAGCTTGTTAGAAGTGCAAAGACTCAGGCTCGCCATCGCAGCCCCACTGCATTACAATCTCTAGACATAAGACCCAGAAATCTGTGGCAAAATCACTCCTCCAGGTGACTCTTATGTATAGTTAAGTATAGTTTAGTTAGAGAAGTATTGTAAATATTGGATATTAAGAAAGGAAGAATGGGTAAGACAGTTATCTAGTTATACTAGGGCATAAGAAGTTATCTTTTAATTCAATAAAAATATTAAACTGATAAAAGAAACATCAATATTAAGAGACACATATTAGCTGTTATGGTTCATCCACATGTCTATAAATGAAACATATAATTATGAAGTAATATAAGTAGTTACATTTCCATTTCCATTTTTGGCCTCATACATTAGATTATTTCATCTCTTCCCTTCAGTCAGTATTTAACTTTTCTATTTTTCCATCAAATCATTGTTATATTTCTGAAAATTAAGTCATCAAAAGTCTTTTAGCAAGTCTAACAATTAAGAGCACAAAACCTATCTACTACTTTAGTTCACAAACTTAGTTTACAAATGGGCTACTACTTTACGGTTTACAAATTGCTTTCACATTTCATGTGTCATTTGATGCTAACAAAATTCAAGTGCCATTATATTTTAATTGACAGATGAAAAGTTGATGTTAACTGACGCCAAACAGCTTACTCAAAATCAAGTAGCTTGTAACCGACAGAATAAGATTAAGGCTTAGGTCATCTAAATCCACATCACGTCCCCTATTAAAAGAAGTTCAGATTTTAAGTTGGAAGGATCTTTTCATTATCTATCTGTCTGTCTGTCTATCTATCTATCTATCTATCTATCATCTACCTATCTCTGGTGATCGCTTTTTGATGTTCATAGATTTACCTCAATGTGTATTCTCCTTAAATTAAGAGAATATCTAGCACTTATTTAAGTCTGCAGTATATACTCCATATGTGCTACTTCCCTGGTGTCTTTCTTTTATTTTAGCCCAAGGAGGTATGTGTAAATATATTCGATATGGCCTTATGCTGAAGAAGAAACCAGGACATGCAACTACCTGGAAGTCTGGAATTATTTTCCTGCCGATATTTGGTGAAGTGTATCCAATATATCACATGGAATGATTTTAGACAATATAAATGATCTTTATTAATTTTTAACGCATTGTTCTGCACTATTTACTGAGTGTCTACTGTATGCCAATCATTTTTCTGGGTACTGCATGTAAAGAGATAAGAGAAATAATGTCCCTGCTTTCCTAGAGAACATTGTCTAATGAAGCAGAAGGCGGATGACAAGTAAATACATAATAAAGTCATTATGCAGTGCAAAGTATGTGAAAGAAATAACCATAAAAACTTGGGTGCTAAAATACAGAATAAGGGAAATCAGACGAACTGCAAAACATACATAGAAAATTGCTATTCATACTACTATTAGTTTTGCATAATGAAACTCTATGATTGTACTTCCCTAACATAGTAAAATACTTGCAGTTAACAGCGTATTTAATGAAAATAATTATGTGGTCCATTCAGTGTTACAAAATGCCTTCGTGTGTCTAGAGTTGAACATTTAAATGAATCCTCACTTTTCTTTATGATTATCCAGATTAACATGTCTCAATTAAATAATAAAATATTTCCCATAGTACTTCTATCCAACACCTTAACAACAAATTGCCTTGATCTTCATTTATTCCCTTTAGGTGAATGTTGAAAGGCTTTGCCAATAGAAAGGTCTCTGGTTATCTTTTAATATTTCTGTGGTTTGGAATGGAGACTGCTGCTGCCACCACATGCAGTAGGTGATTTTAAACCTTTCAAGAGCAGGCAGACGGTGGAAGCAGATGGGACATATTTATAATCCCACATATCCCCATTGAGCCGTCATTTAAACATCTGGCTTTGAGAAAGGGTCACCAGTGCTGGAATGAGTTCAAATGTTTTATAACCTGCTTCACCTATCCCACCATGTACATAATGATAGTTAGCAATTCTCAAAGCATTAGACTGTTCAAGTTCTTTCTCCCATTTTTTTAATTCATTCTGTACTTTTTACTCTGAAGCAAAATATTCTCAGTAAAAAAAAAAAATGAAAATAAGAAAAAAGACAGGATGATGCGTTTGTGCATTTGTAAAAGAAATGGCTAGTATCCTGGATGCTTGATAATCACCTTACATCCATTATAACATTTAATCCAATAAACTGACCCCATAAGCTAAACACTTCAATTATCCCATTCCCTAAGTCCATTAGAGTAAAAATATATGCAAAGGATATGAAAGATATGCAAAGGATCCAACATCCTTGCAATAAGATGAATCCAAGTTTTTCTGGGTCTTCATTCTTCTCCACCAGCCTGCAGCAGTGAAAACACTATGGGAGGAATTCCCTACTTAGAAATGATGCCTCTCTAGCCCCATAAAAACCATGTGCTTAGATATGGAGAGAACATTATGAAGATTCTTATTCTGGACTCTAATAGTAAATATCACTTTGGTTTTCTGCTATTTGTTTGCCAACATTATAACAAGCCCAGTACCAAATACAAACTTTTGAGGATAAGGAAAGGGGAGAATAAATCACTTCCCTTTCAAAGTTTAAGAAGGCTGAGTGTTTAACTCATGGCATTAGGCAAAACTAAAGTGAAACAAAATTTTCAGAAATGTATAAATCTCTTAAAATATTATATATTACATTACATGTAGCTATATCTCTTCACTCACGCAGTGGCTCACGTCTGTAATCCCAGCACTTTGGGAGGTGGAGGCAGGTGGATCACTTGAGGTCAGGAGTTCGAGACCAGCCTGGCCAACATGGTGAAACCCCGTCTCTACTAAAAATACAAAAATTAGCCAGGTGTGGTAGTGCATGCCTTTAATCCCAGCTACTCAGAAGGCTGAGGCAGGAAAATCGCTTAAACTTAGGAGGCGGGGGTTGCAGTGAGCCAAGATCATGTCACTGCACTCCCGCCTGGGCAATAGAGAGAAAAAAAAGAAAAAAAAAGTATATATAGAGAGATAATACTTATTATATATTATACATGTAATCTTATTGATTTGAGGTTAGGATTTACATGTCAGAAAAGTGGTGGGAAGGATAATTCAATACATATATTATCTCATTTATAACCAAAACTAATTTGAATAGGTACTTCATAAAATATCACTGGCTAAGCTAGAAACTGGGTAGGTTACATGAGACTATGACTAAGCAATAACAGGACAGAGACATTCCCTACAGACACACCAGCCCTAATCTCTCCTTCCTCTGTTTTACTCCTCACTTTGCAAGTGTCAGCTTAGAGGTATCCTCTTACACTCTTGTGCCTGGCTAGGCTGCTTCTTTCACGAAATCCCTTAATTCCATTTTCTCGCTTCTATAACGGGAACTCAACATGGTGTGTAGCAGAAATGTGATATTGCCAACAGCTGAATAGGAGATCTCCTCCATTATCAAAAGGCTTTTCTATAATATATATTTTTACAACACTCTTCTGACTTTTCTCATTTGAGGTTTCATCTTATTCACATGGGCTACAGAATCTCTTAACAGTTTTTTAGAAATTGATCTAATATAACAATTGAACAACAGATTTAACGAACAATTGTTTGCACCTCTTAGTAGTCTATTATGATATGTGTTTGCCAACATTATAACAATCCCAGTACCAAATACAAACATTTGAGGATAAGGATAAGGATAACACAATCTACTGAGCAATATAGACAAGCACAAGTAGATATGGAAACGTATATAAGGTATTTTCACATACAAGCTATGAAATCCTCATTTGTAGTGAATAACTTCTAGGGTAAGATTAATTCCAAGACTTTGCAAGAGAGAGAGAAAGGTTAGAAAGGCCGGGCATGGTGGCTCATGCCTGTAATCCCAGCACTTTGGGAGGCCAAGGAGGGCCGACCATGAGGTCAAGAGATCAAGAGCATCCTAGAAAACATGGTGAAACCCTGCCTCTACTAAAAATACAAAAATTAGCTGGGTGTGGTGGCACGTGCCTGTAGTCCCAGCTACTTGGGAAGCTGAGGCAGGAGAATTGCTTGAACCCAGGAGGCAGAGGTTGCAGTGAGCTGAGATCACGCCACTGCACCCCAGCCTGGCAACAAAGCAAGAGTGTCTCAAAAAAAAAGTTTCATTTAAAGATTATCTCTATTTTCTATTTCCTAAAATGTTTTCTAAGCCTTCTTCTTTTTTTTTTTTCGTTTTTTAAACGAAACTTTTTTTTTTTGAGACAGAGTCTCACTTTGTCATCCAGGCTAGAGTGCAGTGGCACGATCTCAGCTCATTGCAGCCTCAACCTCTCTCAACCTCCCAGGCCCAGGTGATCCTTTCACTTCAGCCTCCCAAAGCAGTTGGGACTACAGGCGTGCACCACCATGCCTGGCTAATTTTTTGTAGAGACAGGGTTTCACCATGTTGCCCAGGCTGGCCTCGAACTGCTGAGCTCAGGTGATCCGCCCGCATCGGCATCCCTAGTGCTGGGATTACAGGCGTGAGCCACTGTGCCCAGCCTGTTTAGATGAAACTTAATGGAAAGGAGAACTTTACCAACTTGTAAGTGGCAAGAAGAGCATTAAAAGAGCAGACATAGAGTGAAAGAATGGAGGATGTGAAAGTAGGAATTTGTAAGCAATATGCGAGAATAGATAGCTCATCAGGGTACTTGAATACTGTGAAACCCCTTGAACAGTAACCCAAGTTAGTTCAGGCTTTCAGCAAAGAATGTAGAATTAAAGCTAAATATTTCAAATAAAATAATCATTAATTTTTTATTGACTATCAGTTGTAACTAACAAATATTTATAGTTTATCAGTGTCTTGTACTTGAATGTCTTCTCCAATGTGGGCTTTTATTTTAAAATGTATGCCAGGAAACTTCAGAGGAGACAAGCTTCTCTTATTTGAGGATTAGGTTTGGTTTCTGAAGTTTAATTACTCTATTATATCAATCTGCCAAAATGGATTCTGTTAGTCATACAATTATACTCAAATCTTTGAATACAGAGTAAATGATACAGTTGTCAATACATATCATACCATACCATACTTATCTTACACTGTCATAGTGTAAGACTGGCAAGGGCCAATCTCAAAAAATGAATTTTGATTTTACCATCTCCTTAGTTTAAGATTTGACAATGATCAGAAACTAGTGCTCAGCCATTGTTCTCTGATTACTGAGACATATACACCACGATGATTTTCTAAAGTGGCCAGTAACATTTCTTGTGACAATTCTCTCTAACTAATAAGAAATGACAGAAGATGGGAGAGTTAGTCCAATAAATCAAGCTCAAGCAAAACCTCAGCAAGTTAACTTTGTTCATTCAGAACAAAGATTATTGCCTTGACTCAATAATTACTCAGTAATGTGGACTGTCATCATTTCTAAGAATTCTCCAAAATAATTTAATTAGACTATCATGAAGCTTAAACTAACATAGTGTATGCAATTTATACACATTTCATAAAAATGAAATGTGGATTAATTTCCTGACTAAAGTATATCTCTAAAACCTCATATAAAAAGAGCATTTCACTTGTCCCTGCACTTCATAAGTTTCCAAGCATTATGAACTAATTGTGCATGGATTGGTTTATTTGGGATAACTAAATAACTTTTCTCTTTGCAGGCTTGACTCTTCTGGCTCCATACTCTCCCCATAACATATATGTCTACAATTCCCCTTTATCGAAAATTTGGAAATCCATCAACTTCTAAAAGCCACAGTTTTGCTTGATTTTTAACAAACTCATTTGATGTGAAACGTGATTAGAGCTGCTGTGTGCTATTTGTCATCTTCATTGACCCACTTAGAGTGAAAATCCACACACTTCAAAAATATTAACTCTAGAGGGTTTTCCCTGCTTATTTCTGAAACTTATCTGGAACCAAAGCTTTTTGATACCTATTTAGAGTCCTCTACTTGTGGAGCAAAAATAGGAGTATATTTTCCTTCAACTGAAGCCTTATTGTTTGTAACCGGAGGGTGACTTTTTAAAGTATAAATATATTCAATTCATTTATCCATAGTTTCTCATAAATAACACTTATTGTACACAATGATTAGTTTGCCTTTTTTCTAGATGAGAAAACAGAATCTTGAGGGGCAAAACAACAAGACCAGAGTAGCAGAACCAGAAATCAGAGGAGGCAAATTTCAAACTACAGCAGTTTGACTCCAGCATGCTTCCTCTTCACTTGCTTTCTGGTCTTTGCTCCTCTCTTTCTAGCTCTAGACAGTAACTTAGAGGAAGAAAGACGATCTCAGCTTTCATTCAAGGAAATAATTTTTGACCTATTTATTGACAGTCCCTTAAAATATATCTACCTTTTTATGAAAAGATGTTGAGACTTTATCCTGAGTAGGGCTGATCATTAGCATTTCAGTGACACATTTACAAAATACTTAAACAGACAATATTCCCTAGGATGTATCTTCCTCTCCTCTGTCATTAATCCTCCTTTCTTATTACTTACTACTTGACAATACTGAAACGTTTTTAGACATAAATCAATCTCATCAGAGACTAAATGCTCAGATAAACAGTAGTTTAATCATGTTTCTTTTGTTATTAAGTGTTATTGTCACACCTGACATATCAACATCTTTCCTATCCATAGTCATTAACTCACTTTTACAGGTTACATTCTAATGCATTTACTTTCATGCCATTATCAAGCAGTGTTCTCAGAAGACAACCTGAATTTCTCTTAAGAGCTTTTTTTTAAAATGAAATGTGTAATAACTCCCTGACTAAAGTATATATCTAAAACCTCATATAAAAAAGAACATTTCACTTGTCTGTACATTTCATAAGTTTCTACACATTATTAAAATTACCAGTCTTTAATACTTGAAAGAAAAAAGTGTGTAGGAGAAAAATATTTTAGCTTAGGCATCTGGCCAAATGACAAATGGAGTACAGAGAGCTGAAACCATTTTGTCATGATTTCACCAGAGACTGATTTATATAGGTATTCTAGTGTCAATGACGTGCAGATTCAGAATTTTTTTAATGTTTACTTTTCTAAGACAAATACAGATAATTTATTCTGGGTCTAAGGGGCTAAAGCAAGAGTACTGGAATGGATCAACTCTACCCTTTAACATCAAAGTGAGTGCTAGAGCCATAACTTTGGTGACATTTGGGCTGTGAGCAATAATTCGGAGCCACCTGGATGTGATTAGTTCAGAGTAAACTAATGTCAGAATAATCTTTAGTGTACCTTTTACCTTCAACCTCCAATCACCCAGGTTCCCTCCTCTACCCTTGGGGAAAATAGCTGCTAACATCTGTCAAGTTACACAGCATTTAAAGAGTTTGTTCCTCTAGAAGCTCTACATAGTATTGGCTAAAACATTTCTGTTAATATTAAGACTTGAAAAAAATACTAAGTTCACTTTATTGTTTTTATTCGCAGCCGAAATGCTGAAATGCCTATGTGTCTAGGGAAAAAAAATTATCCAAAATCAAAAGCAGGAACAAAAGGAGTTAATGCACCAACCACTTACTTTGGTAGACCTGTGAGAAATTCTGGAACATGTTAAAATATGACATGAACTTGTAGAACTTCACTTCTTCTTTTAAACCTCTGGCATGATCCAGGATCTTCTTGCTTGTAGCTAACAAAAGAAAAAAAAAGAAAAAAAAACCAACAACAACAAAAAAATGGTGATTTAAGGCCCCTTTGGAATGAACTGCAACTGAGCAACTGACATGGGAATTAAAGTAAATCAGGCCTAGACACACAGTTAGTTATCAAGCAAGAGCTGTGAAAACTGGAAGCATTCACTATAATTATAAGGCAGCTGAGAGACAAGAGGATGAAATTTTATGGGGCTCAAGGGTCAAAGATCAACATTAGACTGATCATCAACTGTCACTACCATGCTATTTCCTAGTTGGGACCAAGTTAACTGTTTGTTTAATTTCTAATGCTGTTAATTTTTCCCACGTCTGTGAATGAAAGGTTGTGACATTGTATGGAATCTTTCTACTTGAGTCACAAGTAAATTCACTAGAATATTGAAGATAATTTATTTCTGAAATCCTTAGCTTGGGGCTGTAAACATATTTTGTGGCAAAATCTAAACATCGTGACAAAACCTAAACATATCATCAAAGAAAAAGTTTGCTTTTTTAAAAAATGGCTGGTTTACAAATATCAATAAAAATTATCAGATGCTAATATATGAGTAAGAAAAATAATGAAGTGTGAATGCCCATAGATGGGAGGAGAACAGTAAAACAATTGCTGTTTCTTTATCTGCAAATTGATAAAACAAATTTTGGGAAGTAGCTTTATGCCTTATCAAAAACCCTCAAAACATCTTGTCTCTTTAGGTTCAGTAATCATATACTTTTTAATCTATCCTAGAAAAATAATATTGAGTAAACTTAAATTATACATTGCATACTATTTATAATTGTAGAGTTTTAGAAATATCTGAAAAAGTTTATGACAAAGGAAAAAGTTAGGCAAATTATTGGTACATTGTGTTTTGATTTATTACATTGCCACTGTAAAAATAGTAAACATATATGTTATGTGTTAGGTTGGCACAAAAGTAATTGCAGTTTTGCCATTATTCTTTTAATGCATAAACTGCAATTACTTTTGTGCCAACTTAATAGAAATATGATATGCTGGGGGGGTGGAGCCAAGATGGCCGAATAGGAACAGCTCCGGTCTCCAGCTCCCAGCCTGAGCAACACAGAAGACGGGTGATTTCTGCATTTCTGCTTGAGGTACCGGTTTCATCTCACTAGGGAGTGCCAAACAGTGGGTGCAGGACAGTCGGTGAAGCACACTGTGCGCGAGCCGAAGCAGGGCGAGGCATTGCCTCACTCGAGAAGCGCAAGGGGTCAGGGAGTTCCCTTTCCTAGTCACAGAAAGGGGTAACAGACGGCACCTGGAATATCGGGTCAGTCCCACCCTAATACTGCGCTTTTCCAACGGGCCTGGAAAACGGCACACCAGGAGATTGTGTCCCGCACCTGGCTCGGAGGGTCCTATCCCCACGGAGTCTCACTGATTGCTAACACAGCAGTCTGAGATCAAGCTGCAAGGCGGCAGCGAGGCTGGGGGAGGGGCGCCCGCCATTGCCCAGGCTTGCTTAGGTAAACAAAGCAGCCAGGAAGCTCGAACTGGGTGGAGCCCACCACAGCTCAAGGACGCCTGCCTGCCTCTATAGGCTCCACCTCTGGGGGCAGGGCACAGACAAACAAAAACTCAGCAGGAACCTCCATAGACTTAAATGTCCCTGTCTGACTGACAGCTTTGAAGAGAGTAGTGGTTCTCCCAGCATGCAGCTGGAGATCTGAGAACAGACAGACTGCCTCCTAAAGTGGGTCCCTCACCCCTGAGCAGCCTAACTGGGAGGCACCCCCCCAGTAGGGACAGACTGACACCTCACCTGTCCGGGTACTCCTCTGAGACAAAACCTCCAGAGGAACTATCAGACAGCTGAATTTGTGGTCTCACGAAAATCCGCTGTTCTGCAGCCACCGCTGCTGACACCCAGCCAAACAGGGTCTGGAGTGGACCTCTAGTAAACTCCAACAGACCTGCAGCTGAGGGTCCTGTCTGGTAGAAGGAAAACTAACAAACAGAAAGGACATCCACACCAAAAACCCATCTGTACATCACCATCATCAAAGACCAAAAGTAGATAAAACCACAAAGATGGGGAAAAAACAGAGCAGAAAAACTGGAAACTCTAAAAAACAGAGCACCTCTCCTCCTCCAAAGGAACGTAGTTCCTCACCAGCAACCTAACAAAGCTGGATGGAGGATGACTTTGACGAGTTGAGAGAAGAAGGCTTCAGA
>NW_026652291.1:21827089-21836084 GCF_009828535.3 Hylobates moloch
CGCTCTGTCGCCCAGGCTGGAGTGCAGTGGCACAGTCTCGGCTCACCACAACCTCCACCTCCTGGGTTCAAGCAGTTCTTGTGCCTCAGCCTCCCGAATAGCTGGGATTACAGGCGCCTGCCACCATGCCCAGTTAATTTTTGTATTTTTAGTAGAGATGGGATTTCACCGTGTTGGTCAGGCTGGTCTCGAACTCCTGGCCTCAAGTGATAACACTCACCTCGGCCTCCCAAAGTGCTGGGATTACAAGGCGTGAGCCTCCGCACCTGGCCCCAGTGTTTTTGTTGTTGTTGTTGTTTTGTTTTGTTTTCCAAATATTTTCTGTGAAAAATGGTTAAAATTAGTGTATTGGATTACTGATGGAAAGAACACTGTCAGACATTTTATATTAAGTGTCAGCTATTGTAAATTAATAGCTTAATTCCTCAGACACATTATTTTGAGCTTCAGTTGAAGGCTTTTAAAACCGCTTTAAACACACACACACACACACACACATATTGCAAAACGTTTTTAAAACCAATTATTTTAATTTCTCTGGTGATGTAACTTTCCCAGTTCCTTGCCTGACATTTTAGTGATAATAATGGTTTCTATATTATTTTCATTAAGATTCGAGATATGTTCACCCAACTTGATATGGACCAGCTTTTGGGACCTGAGTGGGACCTTTACCTCATGACCATCATTGCGCTGCTGTTGGGAACAGTCATAGCTTACAGGCAAAGGCAGCACCAAGACATGCCTGCACCCAGGCCTCCAGGGCCACGACCAGCTCCACCCCAGCAGGAGGGGCCACCAGAGCAGCAGCCACCACAGTAACAGCCACTGGGTCCAGCCTTGATCAGTGACAGCGAAGGAAGTTATCTGCTGGGAACACTTGCATTTGATTTAGGACCTTGGATCAGTGGTCACCTCCCAGAAGAGGCATGGGACAAGGAAGCATTGAATTCCTAAAGCTGCTTAGAATCTGATGCCTTTATTTTCAGGGATAAGTAACTCTTACCTAAACTGAGCTGAATGTTTGTTTCAGTGCCATATGGAATAACAACTTTCAGTGGCTTTTTTTTTCTTTTCTGGAAACATATGTGAGACACTCAAAGTAACGTCTACTGTATCCAGCTATCTTTCTTGGATCCTTTTGGTCATTATTTCAGTGTGCATAAGTTCTTAATGTCAACCATCTTTAAGGTATTGTGCATCGACACTAAAAACTGATCAGTGTAAAAAGGAAAACCCAGTTGCAAGTTTAAACGTGTTCGAAAGTCTGAAAATAGAACTTGCCTTTTAAGTTAAAAAAAAGCTATCTTGAAAGTGTTTTGGAACTGCGATAACTGAGAAACTCTTACCAGTCCACATGCAATTAGACATACTCAGCATATTCGTTATTTTAAAAGGGAAGGTTGGGAGGTTTCTTATTGGTGATTGTCACGCAGTATACCATACTCCTGTCCTTCAATGACTGAAAGGCCTTGTTAAGGAGTTTTTTGTGAGCTTTACTTCTTTGGAATGGAATATACATATGCAAAACCGTGTGAACTGACTCCTTGCGCTAACGTGAATTTGCCCCACCTAATCTGTAATTTGCTTGTTTCTTTTGAATATACAGAGCCTTGATCCAGAAGCCAGAGGATGGACTAAGTGGGAGAAATTAGAAAACAAAACGAACTCTGGTTGGGGTACCACGATCACAGATACACTTTTCCTAAAGTTGAAGCATTTGTTCCCAGGATTTATTTTACTTTGCATTTCTTTTTGCACAAAGAACACATCACCTTCCTGAATTCTTTAAATATGAAATATCGTTGCCAGGGTATGGCTTACAGTGACTACTATTATAATACTAAAACTCAGAGAATCAAAGATGGATTAAACTCAGTGGTTGATGAAAGCCAAAACCTGTTTATACTGTTCTACACTATTCAGGTATCTTTTTATTTCTGATAGTTTTATATTATAATAGAAAGCCAGCCACTGCTTAGCTATCATAGTCACCATTTTCTCACTGTTAACATTAGCAAAATCAAGGCTACTGTGCTTCAGGATTGTCTGGTTAAATAGTATGGGAAAAAAGACCGAAGAGTTTCACATAATTACGTGAAAAAATTAAAGCTTAAACTGAATTTGTATTTCATTTTGTTGTCAGATGGTGGTGTTCACCAGCCTGTATCTTGTCTGAGACTGCATTTGTATCTGAGCAGGTTTTCTACGCCTGCTGATGTCAGTCTGTTTATACTAACCTTCATGCTTTTTTCCCAGAATCCCTCATCTGCCAGAAAACTTGAAAAGTTTATTGCTTGTAGAGTTGTACTGCTTTCATTTTTGAAGTTGAGGTAGTAGTTAGAACTAGATTTAACTAGTCTATAATGAACATGAAGGCTTTTATATATGAAGTTGTATACCTTTTTGTGTTTAGAGAATTATGGGAAACCTGGTAAGCAAAACTTTCCTCCCAGATAATTGCCTCCAAATTCAAAGAGTTGGTCACCAAGAGAGCCATATGTATGAAAGCATATCTGTGAAAAGTAGGAAATTTACCCCCCCCCCAAGTGTAATGTTGCTTTAGGCAGCTCTTGTAAATATTAAGACTTGTTTGGTCTCTTACATGTAGAGATTTGAGTGCAGTTGGTACAGTACTTTGGTGTCTCCACCACTGCCCCTTCTCCCCGCTTCAAAATAAGTGTAATCCATGGTAGCAGCCACACTTCCTTTAGAAGGAACTGTTATAATTTATTTAAAAGTTGAAAAACCACCCAAGATGACTACCAACTTTCACTTTTTTCTTCTGCCATCCACCCTCATTTTTCCTTTAGCAATATTTTTATATCTAACTTTCTTTCCCTCCATTAAGTACATGCTTTGAGAAAACATTTCTTAAAACAGTGTGTGCCACCTAAGCCTGGATGGGAAAGTGCAGTCTTGTTCTTCATATAAAAACACACTTCTTATTAGTTTACCACTTGCCTTTTTTATTGTTAATGTTCTGAATTTCCTTTTCTTGGCTTGTTTCCACTTCATTTCACCCTGGGTCATTTGCTGCCAGCAGTTTGTGAATGATATCTTTCAAATAACTTAGTTCTTATGGCTTCACTTAAAGACTGTCTCAAAAATACTTTGCTGTCTTCTTTTTTGTTCATGGGACATGGTACCTAAGCAAATAGGAGTTGGGTTTGGTTTTTCTCCTAAAATAATGCTCAATACTTACCTAATCAAATGGCATCCATTTGAATAAAATGACAATAACTAAAGCTAGTTAATGTCAGTAACATTAAACTAACTCCAGGATTCAGGAGTTTTAATGTTAGAATTTAGATTTAACAGATAGAGTGTGGCTTCATTTGTCCATGGTAGCCCATCTCTCCTAAGACCTTTTCTAGTCTGTCTTCCTGCCTTCGAACTTGATGACAGTAATACTCTGTTTAGTATTCTCTTGTGCATTTGGTTGTTGCTTAGCCGACTGTCTTGAAACTATTCATTTTGCTTCTATTTTTATTTTGCAGAGGTAGCATTGGTGGGTTTGTTTTTTTTCTGTCTCTCCGTGTTTGAAGTTTCAGTTTCTGTTTTCTAGGTGAGGCTTATTTTTGATTAGCAGTCAATGGCAAAGAAAAAGTAAATCAAAGATGACTTCTTTTCAAAATGTATTGTTTAGCACTTAACTCAGATGAATTTATAATTATTAATCTTGATACTCTTAAGGATTTGTTACTTTTCTGCATATTAGGTTAATTTTTACCTTACATGTGAGAGTCTTACCACTAAGCCATTCTGTCTCTGTACTATTGGGAAGTTTTGGAAACCCCTGCCAGTGATCTGGTGATGATCTGATGATTTATTTAAAGAGCCGTTGATGCCTCTAGGAAACTTAAGTATTTTATTAATATACATATAGGAATTTTTTTTTATTTTGCTTTGTCTTTCTCTCCCTTCTTTTATCCTCATGTTCATTCTTCAAACCAGTGTTTTGAAAGTATGCATGCAGGCCTATAAATGAAAAACACAATTCTTTATGTGTGTAGCATGTGTATTAATGTCTAACTGCATATGCAAAAACTTCCTTTACAGAGGTTCGGACTAACATTTCACATGCACATTTCAAAACAAGATGTGTCATGAAAACAGCCCCTTTACCTGCCAAGAAAAACAGGGCTATATTTGTTTCAATGACAGCTGATATTTGTTTTGAAAGTGAATCTCATAATATATATATATGTATTACACATTATTATGACTGGAAGTATGTAAGAAATGATCAGAACAAAAGAAAATTTCTATTTTCATGCAAATATTTTTCATCAGTCATCACTCTCAAATATAAATTAAAATATAACATTCCTGAATGCCTGAGGCACGATCTGGATTTTAAATGTGTGGTATTCATTGAAAAGAAGCTAAATTTCTCCACCCACTTGGTATTTCAAGAAAATTTAAAACGATCCCAAGGAAAGATGATTTGTATGTTGAAGTGACTTTGCACAAGTAAAAGTCCGATGTTGTGTGCATGAACAGGATTCCTTGGTTATGTGCAGGGAATCATCTCACATGCTGTTTTTCCTATTTGGTTTGAGAAACAGGCTGACACTATTCTCTTTGATTAAAAAATAAACTCATAAAACTCATAATGTTGATATAATCAAGATGTAACCACTATAAATATGTAGAAGAGGAAGTTTTAAAAGACCTTAAGCTGGCATTGTGAAGGAACACCATGGTAGACTCTTTTTGTAAATGTATTTTGTATTTAATGAAATGCAGTATAAAGGTTGGTGAAGTGTAATATAATTGTGTAAACAAATCCTGTTAATAGAGAGATGTACAGAATCGTTTTGTACTGTATCTTGAAACTTGTGAAATAAAGATTCCACCTCTGGTTATCCTGTGTGCTGTAATATACCACAACCAAGCACCTTTCCAGACAGACTTTTTTTTAAGCTGAATGATTCAATTTTTTAATGTTTTTTGGAAATTCAGAAGCTTCTGAAAACATTCATTTGGGGCAATTTGAATTTATCTTTCATTTTAAACTCCTGAAATGCAGATTTTTACAAGTTCAATATTGCCCTAGGGAGAACATGAATTTGCTAAGAAATGTTATCTTTTAAATCTCTAATATCTTTGTCTTGAAGCAGCCTTAATATGTAGTAAGCATGATTCACTTTAGCCTGATTATAATACAATTTATCTAAAGTTTGTTTATGCGTTGCTTTGTCCCAGGAATTTTTTAAGAGGACTTGCAGAGACATGTACAACACAGTAACATTTAGACTAAATATGCTCTGAGTAAAGGAGAAATGAAAAAATATTAAGTCAAGAGTGAACATGTACACAAAGTGCAATTTTCGGAAGTGGGCTACAAATATGGCCCCCAGCTTCCCAGCAGGCAACTCAAAGAGGTAACCGAGGTAAAATGTTCCAGCTTAGAAGCATTAGATCTTGGATAAAAAGCCTGCGTGATGCAAACTGTGGCAACTGAGATGTCAGATATCGAGATCTCAGATTTTACTTGGGGGAGCACAGTCAGTCACCCCAGATGACCTTGACTGACCTAAAAGTTGTGAGGGAAGTCGGATGTCAGAGCCTTAACACCAGCGGGTGACCATCCAACCTGGGGCAATGCCTGTTCACCACTTAGCCTCTTTCTAACAAGTCATTAGAACGTCCTGCATCTTCATTGGCTGCAACTTGATGAGCTACAGCCTCTTTCCTAACTTCCTTTATGATGCTAATTTAGGCTGGTTATACCAGCTTAGAAGTATGCTTACATTAAGTTACAGCAGATACACAAATTAGATGCGAGTAAAATTTCTGTAGTAGAAACTATGAAAAATAAAAAGGAAAGTTTTTACTTTTTGGGTATTTTTCTACGAATAAGAAAAATAAAGTGAGAGTTAGAACCTATCAGTTCAAAAGGAGGTACTGCTGTGTAATGGGCTTTGTACATTCCTTCTCATGTCACGCCACTACTTCACCATCAAATTGAACAAGCTTTTAATTAGATCCTGAAAATTCACCACCCTAGTAGTTTACTGTTAGTATTATATTTTGAGTAGAACTCTGATTTTCCCTAGAGGCCAAATTCTTTTTATCTGGGTTAATTTCTTTTAAACGTAATGCTGAATTGTATATTAAATCCCATTTATAAAAATCGCACAATTTTTTCTCATGTAAGTTGAGTGGAATGTGGTTAGTTAACTGAATTTGGGATGTTCATATAAATAATTTGTTGCTGCTCAATCCAGTTTCCCTTTGCCTCCTCTCTGCCGCCCAGTATAACCTCGTTAATTCACCTCTCAGACTTGGAAAGAATGTCTCATAAGTCTTGGGAGATAAGAGATTCAGGCATCCCACGTAAGGATTCTAACTTTGAAAATGAATATGTCATTGAGTTTTACACGATTCAAGATTTAAATGGGGGCAACAGAAATCTCTGTTCTTGGAAACAGTTTATTTCAGGATGTGAAAGCCCAGCTGTGGGTTTCAGAGTTTGCACACCTGCGTTTCCTCACCCTTCGTCTGTGGCCATGCCCGTAGATGCTTTTCTCAGGAATATTTGATTAATTGAACTTTTTTTGTTCTAAATGCAATCTCCTGAAATGAGTAGAGACTAACACTGGCTGTGCGCGCGTGAGTGTGATTGCATGGTGGTGAGGGGTTGGGGAGCCTTCCAGCTGATTTTGTTTCCCTGAAGTACTAATGAAGAATTTACTTGAATTGTTCTAACCTGTACATGTATTTTCTTTGACCTACCATTTGGACAATGTTCTGTGGTTAACATCTTAAACCTTTTTTTTTTTTTTTTTTTTTGAGACAGGGTCTCACTCTGTTGTCCAGGCTGAGTGCAGTGGCTCAATTAGAGCCCACTGCAGCCTCAAAACTCCTGGGCTCAAGAAATTCTCCCACCCCAGCCTCCTGCATAGCTGGGACTACTGGTGTGTGCCACCACGGCCAGCTATTTTTTTATTTTTTGTAGAAACAGGGTCTCCCTATGTTTCCCAGGCTGGTCTCAAACTCCTGGGCTCAAGCGATCCTCCCACGTCAACCTCCCAGAGTGCTGGGATTACAGGTGTGAGCCACTGTACCCAGCCCATCTTACATCTTTCAGTGCATGGAAATTTACTTCCAGGACTGCGAGAGCTGAGAAGAGCAGGGTATTTTCTCTTTAGCCTTCTTTGGACCGTAGCTGAAGTATGTGCTGTAGGTGAAAGCACCCACACTGGGCCTGTAAAGAACTGCCTTTATTTCAAAAGGAGGAAAAAGTAATTGAAGCCTTAAGTTTGTGTGATTGGTATCTATATTTCATCACTCATTTGAGACTTAAAAGTAATTAAAGCCTCATAACTAGACTAATGTTTTGTGTTCCCACATTAGCTAAACCAAAGAATCTATTGAGTCTCAACACAGTACAGTAAGTTAAGAGAGCATATTTGTGCCTTAGAGCAGTTAAATAGAGGAGAAACCCATGAACAGAGATGAAACCCCATTTACAGAGAAATGAAACTCCATCTCATCTGACCTATTGCGACTACTTAAAGGGGCTTTTAAATTGTGAGTCACCATTTCAGGGCAGGCCATTATGACAAATCAGACAGATGTGTAAGGGAAAGGTCCATGGCCGGGTGTGGTGGCTCACGCCTGTAATCCCAGCAGTTTGGGAGGCCGAGGCGGACAGATCACGAGGTCAGGAGTTAGAGACCAGCCTCGCCAACATGGTAAAACCCCGTCTCTACTAAAAATACAAAAATTAGCTGGGCATGGTGGTGCACGCCTGTAATCTGAGCTACTTGGGAGGCTGAGGCAGGAGAATGGCTTGAACCCAGGAGGTGGAGGTTGCAGTGAGCTGAGATCACGCCACTGCACTCCAGCCTGGGTAACAGAGCAAGACTCTGTCTCAAAAAAAAAAAGATCCAAACACAACCAACCATTTGATCCTTGCATGAGTTCTCCTGAGTTGCCCAATCCCTTCCCAAAACAGATTAGTGATAGTCCTAGCCCCACGGAATGGCCCTTCTGGATGCCATAGCGAGAAAGTTCTGGACTGCAGTCGAGTCCTCACAGTGGTTGGGTGGCCCCAGACAAGTCATTCGCTGTACAGGGTTCTCATAGGCATCAAGAGACTGGGTACCGGGGATGGTCCTTAAGGTCCTGTCCAGCTGTGGGAGGTCTTAAGTACCAAAAGAAACCAAATTGACTTTTTATTCCACTGACACCAGACCCTTTACAAGGCTTCCTGGTGGAAATGACAACATTCCTCTGTCCTAAAATGGTTGACTCCAAATAATTTATAAGCAAAATTTATGTTATACATAAGGGGTCGGGTGCAGTGGCTCACGCCTGTAATCCCAACACATTGGGAGGCTGAGGCAGGCAGATCGCTTGAGGTCAGGAGTTTGAGACCAGCCTAGGCAACATGGTGAAACCCCATCTCTACAAAAAAAAAAAAAACTAGCTGGGCATGGTGGTGTATGCCTGTGGTCTCAGCTACCTGGAAGCTTGGGAGACTGGGATGGGAGGATCACTTGGGCGTGGGAGGTGGAAATTGCAGTGAGCCAAGATCATGCCACTGCATCCCAAACTGGGTGACAGAGTGAGACCCTGACTCAAAATTTGAAATAAAGTTTATAACATAAGGTTTCATTTGGGCATTCATTCAACAGCCTTTATTAATCACCTACTATCTTCCAGACCCTGAAGTGTAAAATGAATTTAAAGATGAGTATGAAAGAAAGACCGAATTGAAAGAGGCTGTTTTCCTCTGCCGGTCATCTTCACCATTGACTGAACACAATATGTGACAGATGCTAAGTGTTTTACATCCATTATTGAATTTAATCTTCAATACTCCAGGATGTCAGTACTAGTCATGTCATTCTCATTTAACAGATGAGGCAACAGGTTTGGACAAGCTAAGCAACTTGCTCAAAGTCACTCAGCTAGTGTTAGTCATAAAACTCGAATTCAAATAAAGAACTGGGCAGGGCATGGCAGCTCACACCTGTAA
>NW_026652291.1:21836184-21865679 GCF_009828535.3 Hylobates moloch
CATTACTGGGTATATACCCAAAGGACTATAAATCATGCTGCTATAAAGACACATGCACACGTATGTTTATTGCGGCACTATTCACAATAGCAAAGAGTTGGAACCAACCCAAATGTCCAACAACGATAGACTGGATTAAGAAAATGTGGCACATATACACCATGGAATACTATGCAGCCATAAAAAATGATGAGTTCATGTCCTTTGTAGGGACATGGATGAAGCTGGAAAACATCATTCTCAGTAAACTATCACAAGGACAAAAAACCAAACACCGCATGTTCTCACTCATAGGTGGGTATTGAACAATGAGAACTCATCATGGACACAGGAAGGGGAACATCACACTCCGGGGACTGTTGTGGGGTTGGGGGAGGGGGGAGGGACAACATTAGGAGATATACCTAATGCTAAATGACGAGTTAATGGGTGCAGGAAATCAACATGGCACATGGATACATATGTAACAAACCTGCACATTGTGCACATGTACCCTAAAACCTGAAGTATAATAAAAAAACAAAAACAAAAACAAACAAAAAAGAGAAAATGTTTGTTTGCATAATTTTTATGTGACTTAGCTACTTATGATAATATATACTTGACTGGAAAATATTTTAACAGTGTACAATATTAGCTATACCATTTGGGAAAAAAATATCAGCCTCAGAATGCTCTTCAAGCTGATATTACACAGGACAGCTTTGTTGTGACTACTTGAAGATTCAGTTACTCTGAGAGATAATGTTAATTTTAAAATATGTAAATCTACTAATATTTTCAATGTATATAAATCATCTTAAAAGTCCTTGGAAGGAAAATACAACTCAAGTGTTTTTGTTGTTGCTGTTTTTTATGTTTGTTTGTTTTGAGATGTAGTTTCGCTCTTGTTGCCCAAGCTGTGGTGCAATGGCGCAGTCTCGGCTCACTGCAACCTCCGCCTCCAGAGTTCAAGCGATTCTCCTACCTCAGCTCCCGAGTAGCTGGGATTAAAGGCATGTGCCACCAGGCCTGGCTAAGTTTTTGTATTTTTAGTAGAGACGGAGTTTCTCCATGGTGGTCAGGCTGGTCTCAAACTCCCAACCTCGGGTTATCCACCCACCTCGGCCTCCCAAAGTGATGGGATTATAGGCGTGAGCCACCATGCCTGGCTCTCAACTGTTTTTTTGATATATAGACTGGTTGCAGTGCCAAAAGATGATTAGGAGAAACATTGTGTTTCCTTTGACTATCAATAAATACCTGATGGTATGTCCTGAACAAAGCATCTTAATCAAAATGTATGAAAATATAATTGGTAGAATAAAAGTTTAAAGCTAAACAGGTAACAGAAACAAATCTGAACTCCTTGAAGTTACACGAATCACACCATCAGATTTTATTATTTTGACTGTAATACTGTAACAATGACCCACTTGGAGATATTGAACTAGGCCAAGTGTAATTCCCTTTTTCTTAAAATGATATAATTTTTAGAGCTTTAGGAAAGTCCTTCTTTCCATTTGTGAGAATATAACTCTAGATTCATGGTCTGCTTTCATCTTTTATTTTTTTACCTCTCTGTCAAGTACCTACCACTCCAGAAATAATCTGTTTCCTTCAGCTTTTTGTAATCTTCTTTATTCTGATTTTAGCTTTTGGGGTTTTGTTTTATTTCTCTAGGCAAAATCCTAAATCCCAAATCACAAGACAAATGAAAAGTTCCCAGACATTCAGTATATCTATATAATCTCATATTTATACATTAGAGTTTGTTTTACATTGTGTGTGTGTTTGTGTGTTTGTGTGTTTGTGTATGTGTATTAGCTTTATGCATTAACATTGGGAACTTTCTTGGAATGTATTTTATGTCATAATTTATACAACCTTAAAGTTGATCAATGCCTTCATATGAAGCCTCAATACCAAACAAAGCAACTTTGAAAATATTTTAGCACTTGTCATTTTTCGGTTCTGATGACTACTCTCTGCATGTTTTTTAGTCACATTGCACAACTAGACATAAAAGTATATATGAGACCACTCTAGATAGGTCCATAAGCACTTGTTTTTATGGAGATTATAAAAACTTTTATTTGTATGCTTTCAAGACTCACAATTATGAGAACATAGACTGAAAAATATTTTAAAGAAATATAAAATAACAGTCTTTCCTCCAAAAATCTCATATTAGCTTTTCTTTCTTTTTTTTTTTTCCTAGTACTCTTGCAGACAATTCTGTTGAATCTGCATGATTATGGCAGAATTTGTTACAAGTAAGTAATTAAATCCATTTACTTTGGACATTAGGCTTATTATTTTTGAGTGACTATCATTACTGTGGCCCATTATCAGTCACTTGAAAAAATACATAGGTGAAAGGGGCATTGCGTTTTTGGTGACCTACAGAGTCAGGCATTGTGTTCAGTGGTTTAAATATGTTTTATTATTTTATCTTCAGAACAACCCTCTGAAGGATATAAAGCCAGATACCATTCAAAGTTACCTATTCTTTAGAGAGAAAAAGCTCATATTCCAACTAACAGAATTCCAGTATTTTATCTGATGTATCTGTGACAATTAAGGGCTAATATTCTCATAATCATATTTGCAATGTTTTTCTTGGTGCCAAATGCTTGGTCTCATTTGAATTTGGCCTCATCTGTCTCTCTCTCTCTTTTTTTTTTTTTTTTTTACTTCCTTATGAGATCTAAAACTACAGTGTAGCGAATAATCTTGAATTTTTTTCCTTAATGCCACTTATACAAATAGCAGTGTCAGATGTTGCTGAAGTCTTAGGTCTAATAGCAACAGCCTGGTACAAAACAGAGAAGAGATTCTGAGTAAGAAAGAGACACTATCAAGTGGAAAGGATGTTTCATCACACACTCTTCAGATATCCATTTTCATACGAGGTCCTTAAGTATGATCCTCACAGGGAATTTCTCATCAGGAGATAATTTTGTTTAACTCTGCTTTCTCAAGGTTTTACAGTTGTGCCTATCACATGGTACACACTCAATACATGATGGAAAATGGGCAGATTTTCCACCTAAATTCTATCTACCTCCCACTGTGGTGTTCCTTTGATACTGTTTGAATGTCTGTCCCCACCCAAATCTCGTGCCAAATTGTAATCACCAGTATTGGATGTGAGGCCTGGTGGGAGGTGATTAGATCATAGGGATGGAGTTCTCATGAATGGTTTAGCACAATCCTCTCAGTGCTGTTCTTGTGATAGTGAATTATCATGAGATTTGGTTGTTTTAAAAGTGTGTGGCACCTCCCCACCCCCCTTCCTCCTGCTCCAGCCATGTAAGACGTGCCTGCTTCCCCTTCACCTTCTTCCATGGTTGTAAGTTTTCTGAGGCCTCCCCAGAAGCAGAAGCTGCTATGTTTCCTATACAGCCTGTGGAACCATGAGCCTATTAAACCTCTCTCTTTATAAATTAGCCCATTTTTTAATCCTTCCCTTTCTCATTGACATTTCTTTAATTATTTTCCACTTTATTTTGTACACCAACTTAACCCTTGCTCTTTCTGATCTAACTCATTCCATTTGTGCATGGAGAGCCAACCATCCGCAACCAAAATGACCCCTCAGTAGGCTTCTATTAAACAAATATCACCTCCTCCTATGCTTGTTGTGTGTGTGTACTTGTATGCATATAACATTTGTTTGGCTCACCCTATAGAACAAAGAAGACCAACAAATCTCTCAATAATATCAGCTGTAAATAAAGGTTTTCTGCCTTCCTTAATACCACAGATTGTTTTGTTTGTATGTTTTAGTATTATAGAATTGAACATTATATTGCAGGCTTTCAATAAATAGTTTTTGAAAGATTGGTTAGATTGGGTAACTTGATTAGATAATCTAAAAATAAGGAGTGATTTTTCTCTGAAAGTTATTTTTATCAGTTTCTAAGGTCTGTGATGCATAATATTTGTCATATATTTTTTCAAATTTTTAAATTTGAAAAATTATATGTAACTATCATTTGATATGAAGCTATCATTAATTTTGAAAAATAATATGTATGTTAAAATTTTAATTTTTAAATTCAAAAAATGATATAAAACTGTCATTCCCGGGCCAGTCAACCATGCTACATTGTTATACTGTACAACAATTGGATCTCATTGTAGCTCATATCCTGAAATATGGTGACATCCGTGATTGCTAACGTGTACATTTTCCTTATCACTACAAAAGAACTTTCACTGTAGGCCCTGCCTATCTCATTTTCTTGAGGATCAGATGCAGTAATTATTCAAAGTATTTTTTAAAAGGGAGATTAAGATATTATTGTTGAGAAGAACATTTTTTACATTAACACATTCGATGATGCTATTAACAAAGATATTAAATATTCATTTAATGCACATTTAATAAAAAAGTGCAATCTTCATTTGAAAAGCTCTAGTCATGTCCTGTCTCCTTTAGACATGATCTTGTGAGGAAGCTTTAATTCTCCCTCTCAAGTACACTCCTAAGAAGTATAATCATAGTTTTATAAAATGTATTCCATTACCAAAATTATAATTGTCTGATTATACTTTGTTAATGGGCTATCATTTAAATATAAATGCTGGTATAAATCTACTAATATTATTACTGGTGGTGCTTTCTTATCAATAAAATATATGTGAATTACACACAAAATATTTTTAAACATAGGGCAGTTGTCTAATTCAGTTTTATGATTTTTGTAAAGTTAAATGAGAAAAGAAAACAAACACATAAATGTCAGAAAAGTAAATTACATTCGTGCTATTTTGTTTCTACTAAAAATATTTATTTTATCAGAAGCACAGGTAGACACATCATTAGAAAAACATGATTTGAAAAATTCCTTGGTTCTACTTCACACTTCAGAAATAAATGTTTTTCTTCAGTTTGGTCTACAGTTTTTTCAATAATGATAACAGATTCTGAAACACTCATATAAAAAGCTCTCTTTTTTTAAAAAAAAGTAACAATTTTAAATTACTGTGTTAACATACACTTTTGAATAGAACCGACTGTTGACTCTGATAGCCCTAAGTGGGGCTTCTTTTCCTAGGGCTTCCCCCCGTCCAAAAAATCATGCACAGTCTTTGCCAGATCATTTTGCTGAGATGGTCTGGCTTTATACAATGGATATCTTAAGTTTGTATATCGCAATCTAAATAAATTATTTATCTCATTAAATTTAGCATGTTAAGCCATTCTGCGATATTATAACTTGGAGAAACTCTCTAACATTTGGGATCCAGGGAAACAAATGAGACTATTAAACAAGTAAATACTGTTTAAATATCATCATTTTTATATTTTAAAACACTGGAATTCATTTCATAAGTAAAAAACTAATTCTAAGAATTTAGCGCAGACACAATCACCCCTTGCCTAAGCGACATTCGAAATAGAAAAGATAAAACAGAGTCCCACAAAAAGCTAAATAAGAATGTTGCCAAGCCATTCCTTTTAAAGTAAATCTCTTAGGCATACTAAAAAGACAGGAGCTAGGTTAAAAAGCAAAAAAAAAAAAAAGTATATAAGGGCAGGATAATCTAACTGCATCTATTTTTGAGACATACATGAAAAATTTGCAATCTGTCCTGCAAATTAATCTCTTCTTTCTCTTTGGATCCATATGGCTTCCTACCAACCCCTATCCCTTTGAGCTAGTCCAGCAAATAGGCCTGGTGGCAATGGGAGAGGACCCTCCCCCAAGACCAACTTTGATTGTTCATTTTACAATGGCATATGACAGAAGCTTACCAGATTTGGCTGAAAAAATCCATGTGAAGTGTCTGTTGACTGTTATCACGTTCCAACCTGCTGGCCATATGCAAATAGGATTCTGTTTAGAAAAACTGGTTGGTCGTGTGCTGCTGTTCACAGGGAGAGAGGGTTCCAAGAGGCTCAAGCTGTTGCCCCATGGGGACTTGTGCTGCTCCTGACAAGGAGAAAAACCAATCCAGTCTTAAAACTACATTACATGAGGAAAATAATTTTTTAAAGGTGGTTGTGGAGTGAAAATAGATGATTAATTAATGGATTATTAGAAAAAGTTTGCCATGTCCGAGGAGGAAATATTTAAGGAATGTTAAATAGAATGAAATAATTAGAAAGATCCTTCTATTCATACCGGTTAACCCCCTCAGCAGAGAGCTTCTGTAACTCCTTGTATAGACATTGCTTGCAAATTGTCCCATTATTTACTCTGTCTCCCAATAGATTAACCTTTCCAAGCCTTTGCATTGTCTTGGGCATAGAGTTAGCATTCAATGCATGCTAATTGAATAAGCAAATGAATGAATTGCCAATGTTAACTTTTTGACAAACTAAACTGCTATCTGGTGTTTCTTATACCCCATATTGTACACTAAAAACTTTGTTTATGTGAGGAAACAAACTTTGTTTATGGCTCCGTTGAGTCCACTACTTTTTATTTCTTCTCTTAAAACTCCTAAATAATCTCCCGGGCGCGGCTCACGCCTGTAATCCCAGCGCTTTGGGAGGCCGAAGCAGGCGGATCACGAGGTCAGAAGATCGAGACCATCCTGGCTAACCCGGTGAAATCGCGTCTCTACTAAAAATACAAAAAATTAGCCGGGCGTGGTGGTGGGCGCCTGTCCCAGCTACTCGGGAGGCTGAGGCAGGAGAATGGCGTGAACCCGGGAGGCGAAGCTTGCAGTGAGCCGAGATGGCGTCACTGCACTCCAGCCTGGGCGACAGAGCGGAACTCCGTCTCAAAAAACAACAAACAAACAAACAAAAAAAACCCTTAAGTAATCATTGAGAGGGGTGATTTTAGCACCTAGAAATAATTTGGCAATCTACAGAGGTATGTGCCTATCACAACTGGGGAAGAGCAATTACTATCTAATGAGTATCCTTCAAGGACCTACCAACGATATTGCTAAGCATCGTACCATACCCTCGGCAGCCACAGCAACAAAGACTTATCCAGCTCAAGATGTCAGTGGTGCAGAGGTTGAGAAAACCCGCCATGAAAAATATGCTCTTCTCCACTAAAGAATTGTAGGCTCCCCAGGAGTTTTTTCTTTCTGAGTTGAAGTTTTGATGACTCCTTGTCTGTGCCATGCGATGAACATTTCTTCCTTTTTCTCTTGCCTCTTAACGCCTACTGACACCTCATCAGATAATGCAGCCAAAGATTAATCAAGCTGCAGTCAGGAGCAAATAGGCACTTGTCCCTCAAGGTTGCTCCCAATTCATTTTCTGGACTTCAATCCATGGAGAAATGTGCCTAGTTTATAAAATATCCCAGCTCTTGAAAGAGGGGCTGCAGGTGCCACACAATATTTGCTATTTCTCATGGGTAAAACCATCTCTTTGTTTTAAAAATTGTATATTCAAATGCAAAAATACAGGGGAAGAATTCTGGAGCGCCACTTATAAATATACACAGAAATATACATGTGTACATACACCCACACATACAAACTGTACACACTTGCTTTGCTTTTCTCTTGCTCTAGAAAAATCATAGCCAAATTCTAGAACACAAGGTGAATATGACTGTTTGCTTTAAGCCTATTTTTGCACTGCCAGTTCAGTGATAAATTAGAAACATAATGTGAATAAAGTAAAAACATTACATCCTTCCCTCAGCCTAATTGTTTGCTCTGCATTTTAATGATCTAAGGTAGAGAAAATAAATTAGCTTTTGGAATCAGAAATAGGTATAGATTAGTAACTTTCTGATCTATGTCGTGTGTGCTTATTTATAAAAAGTTAAACACATTGTAAAAATAAAATCATAAAATACAGAAATAGGAGACCAGACAGTGTATATTCCTGATCTTTCCATGTTCTTTCTTCTGAACAACAGTCCTGTAAGATCTCGGACGTTTGAGTTTGGTGTCGCAAGGCTTCAGAGATGACCTCTTCTAGATATTTTCTTCTGCTTATTTGTTCTTCTGCCTTTTTCCTTGCTGTGCCTGCCTTTGATTGTTCTAGGCTTGAGTTTAACCATAAGGTTAGTCTAATCCCTGCTGTGGCTCCTGTTTTGGGGCCAGAAAGTCAGGTGTGAAATTTTGACATTTGTCCAGCTACTGTCACTTACTCCAAGTCTTAAATTAGCAGCTCTCATTACAAAAGGCTATCCAGGTATCGGCACCAGTCTAAGTGTCCAAGTTAATGGAATCTCAAACTTCTTAAAATTAATAGCTAGTATATGCATCCTTATGTTTTTAGTAACCTCACTTTCAGATTCTGACTATAGTAGAAGCAGTAACTTAATTATTGATTACAATAGGTACCTCTGCTTAAAATTCTACAAACACTGCTACTGTTTCATTCATTCATCTCTTCATCAGTACATGTTTACCAAGAGCCTTTGGTGTCACAGATCCAGGGTTAGATAAAGTGAAGAGCAGCAATATTAATAGAGCATTTATTTCTATATAAATAAATCAGGACCATATATAATCTGCCAGGCACTTTGAAAACTTGCTGAGCAAGATAGACATGTGCCTGCCCTCTTGTGCTTACAGTCTGGGAACTTCAAAGATGTCCAGTAATGCATATTAACATAAACAATGTTTGATACTAGTTTTATTTCATCTCATAGACTGATTTTGGAGATTTTTCATCCTTCATTTTGTGTTTACACTTCCTTTTTTTTCTTTTTACCACTTCCTTTCTTGCTTTTTTAAAATCCAAATCTTTGCATTGTGCTGGGCATAGAGCTAGCATTCAATAATCTGCCTTGGGATGTACTCATTGAGAATCAAGGATGAGCAGTACATAACGCCAAGTATGCCTGTCCCCAGTGAGTTAAAGGCTGTGCTGAAGGCTCTGCTAAGTGGCAATGTATGTATAAGAAGAAAGAAGTAATTCTAGTAAAAAAGTAATTATGCCCTCAGGTGAAGGAAGGCATCCAAGAGGAAGAGATTTTTCAGATGAGCCTTTAAAGAAAAGCAGGACACTCACAGGCAAAGAGATTTAAGGTTCTACTGGACTGATTGTGCAGAATGAGCCACTATTTGAAAATTCCCATTGAATTTAATGAAGATAACATTTTGTGATCCCATGTGGTTAGGATAAGGTCCCTGCACTGAGAGTATAAACGAAATGCTAGTCTAGCAACAGCCTGGAGTGGTGTGTTGAGAAATTTAGACACTATTTTTATATCATCAGGATATAACATAAATAAATGTAGATATGTAAATCTTTATATATATACATTATGGAGCTATAAATTATTTATAGAAACAATACTGCAAAATGGAAACTCTAAACCGGTTTTCCAGGTCTATTTTTATTCCTCAGTGGATCTGTATTTCTACAGAGCTATGAAAACAAAGCATCGTCATGCTGTGTTTATTATGGAAAATCTTTCTGTCCTGCTTAAATGATTTTGGTTTTCAGCAACTTCAGATGACAGACTGGAATTTTCCCTTTTCAAGCCAAATTTTCATTGTCCTTTCTTCAGAAAAATCACCTAGATTTGTCACGCTTGGTTCAAATTACTTCTGAATGTGCCTCATATCTTAGAGTGCAGTCATAATTGATACTTTATTTATTCATAATTTTATGACTAAAAGGGTTTTAGGGTTTATTAAGGAAGGCAGATCAACACATCATCTGAGTTCTTGGAAAATATCAGCCTTCACCAGGAATATTTGTCAGGTATTGAAAGTTTTTTTTTCTCTTTAGGACAAAAACTGAAAAAAACTTCCAAGTTTGCAAATATTTTGGAAATGTAAGGAGATGGGTAAGATTTGAAAATTATAATTTCTATTGAAAACTTCAGTGCTCTAAATTATGGCACAGAATGTACCATTTTAATACTTTTTCATAATTCCACTACTGTGAACAGACTATAAAATTAGCATACTTCACTAGATTGCCTCTACATTCTCTTTCATTACTCTGGATCTATGATTCAATTTTTCCAAAATAGTTGCTACTTTACAAGAAGTCTTGGTAAATACGAGCATAAATGAATGAAGAGAATAATGTGAATTTCTTCTATAACTCTGAGCTAGGTTTGGTCATTGAATTAGGTTTCAGAATAATTTTTGTTTCACAAAAGTCCAGGTTTTTTTCCTGAGACTTCACTAACCATATTTGAAAATTAAATGGCAACATATAGTAAAATATTAGTTAAAACAATGTGTTTAGCAATCTGATGACCTGGTATTATACTGTGGTTGTTTCTATTAATAAGTTGTGTGATCTTTGGAATATTATGTTACCTCTTCAAACATCAGTTTTCTAAAATAGAAAGTGGAGATAATAATAGTACCTTTATTGCATTGTTTCAAGAATTAAATGCAATAATTGGTTCCTAACTAACACTTTACCTACCATAGAGCCCAATCTATACATTGTCATTATCCTACTTAATAAAAACTTGAAACTTGGAGAAACATTTTGGACAAGAGGATATTTTGCTTCCCTGCAGTTTGTTATTTCTCCATCTATTTTTCTAGGTGAGAAAGATTTTATGCATGCATTTGTAACAAGTAGATACGCTATTTTCAATTTTGGTAACCAATCTATGATCAGTCAGTTTACTTCCTGATTAAGGCTTGTTTATAAATACATGTTTTCTCTATTGTTTTTCTCATCTTTCTTTCTTAGGCTATCATGCCACTTTAAAGAGATGACTATCAATTATTTGGTACTACTTCTCTCGTTTTAAGTCTGGAGGAGCTTGTAACAGCTTCAACCAAAAGAACACACATGAAATAATGCTAAGTGACTTTCAAAACCAAGCCAAAAGTATATATGCAACTCCTGCCTTTTTCTCTGGAACATTTCTTCTTACATTGTGAGTCTCCAGGCAAAATTTTCAACTACCTTGAAGGCACCATGCTGGTGCCCTGGTGAATGCCACTCTCCAGCCATCTCCTCTAGATCCAAGAACTCAATTAAAACATGGTCAGCACATTCACATGCCAGACACCACCAAGTACCACTGTCAATGTCATGTGGAGTAGAAGAATCAGATTTCGAGTCCTGAATGAATTTCTGAATCACAAAACAATTAAGACGTAGTAAATAGTTGTTACTTTAGGCTCTAAATTTAGATAAGTTGTAATGCAGCAGCAATAGGTAACTGGGATAGGTACATTTTTAGAATTTGCCCTACACACATGCACGATATGGCCCAAAAATCATTTTCACTTGTCAAATTGAGGCTGAAAATAATGAACTTCATAATGAGGCAATTGCACATACAATTGGAAAGAAGTTCCTTCATTTTAGTTAAAAGGTAACAAAGTTATTACTCAGTGAACCCATTACAAGTGCAATTATTTGCAGGCTAATTTCTGCCCCTATGGCTAATTACAGGCAGAAGGATTTGAATGAAAAATTGAATGCCTACCAGAATCTCCTTAGAAACACATTTCTCGATTACTCTTTGCAGGTTTCTGGTGACCTATGGTTATTAAGCATCACAAGACATTACTCAGGAAGTTATACTCCTGATACTCTGTCTAACCTAAAATTGTACTATTAACTCACTTTTGCTTAAAATTCTTAATATTTTAATATTTTATTTTCTATCTGCAACGGTTATATACTACTAATATGCTTTTTAGCTTCTTGAATGTGTCCAAATACTACAACTTCATTATTGCATAATGAAACACACTGGTCTACTCATAGGCAGTCTAGAGAAAAAAAGACTTTGTTAGCTTCCTCTTTTTATATATACACTGTTTGTATTATTACAGATAAATAAAAAATATTGGAACCTGATGGAAACTATAGCAATTTTAATTACCATAATCCCAAAACAAGAAAAAATGTATACATTTATCACAATGTACATACCATGTATCTGTGTAGTATATTACAAAAATGATTCCCATCTACACATTATCTATAAATTTCCTTATTTACATAGCAATAGATCATGAACACTAACTATGGCAAATAAAGACATTTGTCATCACTTGTAATCTTTACATATTATTTCATTCCTTTATTATTATTTTTGCCCTGAAAGAAGAATAAACATGCATTAAGAATGGAAGATGTTTATAGAGTTGAATAGACTCACTAAATTTGTTATTTTCCATATCTGTAAAATGTTGAAGTGATTGAGATTGATCTTACAAAGTTAATAGTAATGGACTTAAAATTCTTATTTATTTATAAGAATTTTGAAATTTTTATCATTCAAAATTTTTAAAAATCTATGATCCAAGCAAAGAGAAGGATATAGGTTATTAATGAACAATACACTTGAAATGAAATTGGAGTGGGTAAATAAAAACACTAAAACATAAATAATAGTCATTTTAAAACAACATTGCCATATTATTTACCCTGAAATTCATTAAGTCATTGAAAACTTTGATATTCAGTAGTACCCATAGTACCCATACGCTATAAAAGTGGGTTGGGTAGACAGAAAAGACAATTTAGAAGTTTTCAAACCCTTCAACCCACTGATTGTTTTCTGCAAGTTTCTCCAGAAAATAAAGCAGAACAAAATTATACGAACAAAAATATTAATTTCAGCATTATGTAAAATATTTAATTATTTTAAAATTCCTATTGTCATTAAAAATTACATTTAACTAGATTAATATGTACATTAAATTAACAAAATTGTCATGGTTTATAATAAACAATATCTCTATTTGTAATAAAAAGCAAATATAAAAATAAATATGGTGACTGATGAAAAGCGAGGAAAAGCAGGGTGGAGCCACGGCCCACCTGGGAGCCACTCAAGGAAAAACGAGCTTCCACCCCAGCCAAGGGAGGCAGTGAGTGATTATGCTACCCTGCTCAGGAAACGACACTTTTTCCCACAGATCTGTGCTACCTGCGGATCAGGAGATCTCCTTCTTGAGCCTGTGCTACCAGGGTCTTGGGTTCCAAGCCCAGAGCTGTGCAGATTCTCTGTGGCCTTGGAGACTCGGCTTGGAGACTGCCTAAGACTAATGAGTTCCTGTGGGGAGGGGTGGCCACTATCACTGCAGCTGCATTCTGCTGTTTTTCCCCTGCCAGTGCCAGGGACACTGGGTGTTTTGGACCCAGGAGGAATTCTCCACAGTGCAGCACAGTGGCTGTGGCAGATGGCGCCCAGACTGCCTCTTTAGACCACACCCTGACCCATCCCTCCTCTCTGGGTGGAGCCTCCTTGAAGGGAATTTCAACAACTCCAGCAAGGGGTTTATGGACAGAACTCTGATCTCCCTGGGACAGAGCCCCTGGCGGGGAGGGGCAGCCGAGGTCTCCACAGATCTGCTGACTTAGTCTTTCTTCCGGCTGGCTCTGGGGAATCAGGGCAGTCCAGATTAACGGGATTCCTCACAGTGCACCACCACCCCTCTGCCAAGAGGCAGCCAGAGTGCTTTGCTAAGTGGGCCCCGGATCCTGTGCCTCCCGACTGGGTGAGACCCAACAGGGGTCGCCTGACACCTTACACAGGAGCATTCCTGCTGGCATCAGATTGGTGCTCCTCTGGTACAGAATTCTCAGAGGAAGGAACAGGCAGCCATCTTTGCTGTTCTGCAGCCTCTACTAATGACACTTCCAGGTGCAGAGGAAACCCAGGCAAATAGGGCCTGGAGTGGGAACCCAGCAAACCGCGGCAGCCCTACAGGAGAGAGGCCTGATCATTAAAAGAAAAACAAACAAACAGAAAGCAAGAACAACCACAGCATCAACAAAACGTCCCCACAAAAATTCCATCCAAAAGTCAGCAGCCTCAAAGATTGAAGTTAGATAAACGTATGAAGATGAGAAAGAATCAACAAGAAAACGCTGAAAACTCAAAAAGCCAGAGTGCCTCCTTCTCCTCCAAATCATTGCAACACCTTTCCAGCAAGAACACAGAACTGGGTGGAGGCTGACATGGATGAATCAACAGAAGTAGGCTTCAGAAGGTGGGTAATAATGAACTTTGCTGAACTAAAGGAGCATGTTCTAACCCTATGCAAAGAAGCTAAGAACCATGTAAGCTGCTAACTAGAATAACCAGCTTAGAGAGAAACATAAATGACCTGATGGAGTGAAAAACACAAAACAAAAACTTCACAATGCAAGCACAAGCATCAGTAACTGAATAGACCAAGCAGAGGAAAGAATTTCAAAGCTTAAAGACTATCTCGCTGAAATAGGACAGGCAGATAAGATTAGAGAAAAAAGAATGAAGAGAACTAACAAAACCTCCAAGAACTATGGGATTATGTAAAAAGACAGAACCTATGACTGATTGTGGTAGCTGAAAGAGATGGGGAGAATGGAATCAAGTTGGAAAACATACTTCAGGATATCATCCAGGAGAACTTCCCCAACTTAGCAAGGCAGGCCAACATTCAAATTCAGGACACCCAGAGAACCCCAGTAAAATATTCCATGAGAAGATCAACCTTAAGACACATAGTCGTCAGATTCTCCGAAGTCAAAATGAAGGAAAAAATGTTAAGGGGAGCCAGAGAGGAAGGCCAGGTGACCTACAAAGGGAAGCCCATCAGACTAACAGTTGACTTCACAGCAGAAACCTTACGGGTTAGAAGAGATTGGGGACCAATATTCAACATTCTTAAAGAAAACAATTCCCAGCCCAGAATTTCATATCTGGCCAAACTAAGCTTTGTATGCGAAGGAGAAATCAAACCCTTTTCAGATGAGCAAACACTGAGGGAATTCGTCACCACCAGGCCTGCCTTGTATGAACTTCTGAAGGAAGCACTAAATATGGAATGGAATGAAAAAACTGCTACTAGCCACTACAAAAACACACTGAAGTACAAAGACCAATGACACTATGAAGAAACTACATCAACAAGTCTATAAAATAACCAGCTAGTATCATGATGACAGGATCAAATTCACACAAACAATATTAACCTTAATTGTAAATGGGCTAAATGCCCCAATTAAAAAACACAGAATGGCTAGCTAAATAGAGTCAAGACCCATTGATGTACTGTATTCAAGAGACCCATCTCACATGCAAAGACACACATAGGCTCAAAAAAAGGGATGGAGGAAAATTTATGAAGCAAATGGAAAGCAGAAAAAAACAGGGGTGGCAATTTTAGTTTCTGACAAAATGGACTTTAAACAAACAAAGATCAAAAAAGACAAAGAAGAACATTACATAATGATAAAGAGTTCATTCAAAAGGAGGAGCTAACTATCCCTAATATATATGCACCCAATACAGAAGTACCCAGATTCATAAAGCAAGTTCTTAGACTCCTACATAATAATAGTGGGAGACTTTACTTACCCACTGCTAATATCAGACAGATCATTGAAACAGAAAATTAACAAGAGCATTCAGGACTTGAACTCAGTTCTGGAACAAGTGGACCTAATAGATATCTACAGAGCTCTCCACCCAAAAACAACAGAATATGCATTCTTCTCAGCACCACATGACACTTATTCTAAAATTGATGACATAGTTGGAAGTAAAACAGCCCTCAGCAAATATAAAATAACTGAAGTCATAACAGTCTCTCAGACCATGATGCAATCAAATTAAAACTCAAGATTAAGAAACTCACTCAAAACCACACAACTACATGAAAATTGAACAACGTGCTCCTGAATGACTCCTGGGTAAATAATGAAATTAAGGCAGAAATTAAGATGTCCTTTGAAACCAATGAGAACAAAGAGACAACGTACCAGAATCTCTGGAAAACAGCTGAAGCAGTGTTAAAAGGGAAATTTATAGCCTACATCAAAAAGGTAGAAAGAAAAATTGGCACCCAACATCACAACTGAAAGAAGAACCAAGAGCACACAAACCCCAAAGCTAGAAGAAGATAAGAAATAATGAAGATCAGAGTGAAACTGAAGGAGATAGAGATGCAAAAAAGCCTTAAAAAAACAAAAAATCCTGGAGCTGTTTTTCTTTTTAATTAATAAAATAGACTACTGGCTAGACTAATAAAGAAGAAAAGAGAGAAGAACCAAATAGACACAATAGAAAATGATAAAGGGGATATCACCACTGACCCCACAGGAATACAAATAACTATCAGAGAATACTATAAACAACTCTGTGCAAATAAAATAGAAAATCTAGAAGAAATGGATAAATTCCTGCACATATACACCCTCTAAATACTGAACCAGAAAGAAGTTGAATCCCTGAATAGACTAATAACAAGTTCTAAAATTGAGGCAGTAATAGCCTACCAACCAAAAAAAGCCCAGAACCACATGGATTTACAGCTGAATTCTTCCAGAGATACAAAGTGGAGCTGATACCATTTCTTCTGAAAGTATTCCAAACAATTGGAAAGGAGCAACTCCTCCCTAACTCATTTTATGAGGCCAGCATCATCCTCATACCAAAACTTGGCAGAGATACAACAAAAACGGAAAACTTCATACCAATATCCCAGATGAACATTGATGAAAAAATCCTCAATAAACTACTGGCAAATCGAATCCAGCAGCACATCAAAAAGTTTATTCACCACAATCAACTTGGCTTCATCCCTAGGATGCAAGACTGGGTCAACATACACAAATCAATAAACGTAATCCATCACATAAACAGAACTAAAGACAAAGATCACATGATTATCTCAACAGATGCTGAAAAGACTTTCAATAAAGTTCAGCATCCCTTTATGTAAAAAACTCTTGATAAATTATGTATTGATGGAACATACCTCAAAATGATGAAAGCCATATATGACAAACCCACAGTCAATATCATACTGAATGGGCAAAAGCTGGAAACATTCCTCTTGAAAACTGGCACAAGACAAGAATGCACTTTCTCACCACTCCCATTCAACATATTTCTGGCCAGGGCAAGAAGGCAAGAGAAAGAAATAAAGCGTATTCGAATAGGAAGGGAGGAAGTCAAATTGTTTCTGTTTTCAGAAGACATAATCCTATATCTAGAAAACCTCATTGTCTCAGTCCAAAAGCTTCTTAAGCTGATAAGCAACTTCAGCAAAATCTCAGCATACAAAATCAATGTGCAAAAATCACAGACATTCCTATACATCAACAGTAGACAAGCAGAGAGCCAAATTATGAATAAACTCCCATTCACAATTGATAAGAAAATAATAAAATATCTAGGAATACAGCTAACAAGGGAAGTGAAGGACCTCTTCAAGGAGAACTACAAGCCACTGCTCAAGGAATTCAGATAGAACATAAACAAATGGAGAAACATTTCATGATCATGGATAGGAAGAATCAACATTATGAAAATGGCCATACTGCCCAAAGCAAATGGTAGATGCAATCTATTCCCATTAAACTACCATTGATATTCTTCCCAAAATTAGAAAAACAAATTTCTTTAAAATTTATATGGAACTAAAAAAGAGCTCATATAGCCAAGACAATCCTAAACAAAAAGAACAAAGCTGGAGGCATCACGCTATGCAACTTCAAACTATCCTACAAGGCTACAGTAACCAAAACAGTGTGGTACTGGTACAAAAGCATACATATAAAACAATGGAACAGAATAGGGATCTCAGAAATAAGACCATACATCTACAACCATCTGCTCTTCAACAAACCTGACAAAACCAACCAATGGGGAAAGGATTCCCTAATTAATAAATCATGCTGGAAGAACTGGGTAGCCATATGCAAAAAATTGAAACTGTATGACTTTCTTATACCTTATGCACAAACTAACTCAAAATGTATTAATGACTTAAGTGTAAAACTCAAAACTATAAAAACTCTAGAAGAAAAATCTAGGCAATACAATTCAGGACATAGGCATGGGCAAAGATTTCATAACCAAAACATCAAAAGCAAGTGTAACAAAAGCAAAAATTGATAAATAGGATCTAAATAAACTAAAGAGCATCTGCCCAGCAAAATAAACTATCATCAGAGTGAACAGACAACCTACAGAAAAGGAGAACATTTTTGCAATCTATTTATCTGACAAAGGTCTAATATCCAGAATCTACAAGGAACTTAAATTTACAGAAAACAACCCCATTAAAAAGTGGGAAAAGGATGTGAACAGACACTTCTCAAAAGAAGACATTTATGCTGCCAACAATCATACAAAAAAATCCCAACATTACTGATCATTAGAGAAATGCAAATCGAAATCACATTGAGATACCATCCCATGCCAATCAGAATGGTGATTATTAAAAAGTCAAGAAACAATAGATGCTGACAAGGCTGTAGAGAAATAGAAATGCTTTTACACTGTTTTTGGGAATGTAAATTAGTTCAGCCATTGTGGAAGATAGTATGGTGATTGCTCAAAGACCTAGAACAAGAAATACCATTTGACCTAGAAATCTCATTACTGGGTATATGCCCAGAATAATATAAATCATTCTATTATAAAGATACATGCACACGTATGCTCACTGCAGCACTAGTCACAATAGCAACGACTTGGAATCAACCCAAATGCCTGTCAATAATAGACTGGATAAAGAAAATGTGGTGCATATACACCATGGAATATTAGGTAGCTATAAAGAGGAACAAGATCATGTCCTTTGCGGGGACATGGATATAGCTCCAAGCCATTGTCCCTAGCAAACTAACACAGGAGTAGAAAACCAAACACCACATGTTCTCACTTATAAGAGAGAGCTGAACAATGAGAACACATGGATACAGGAAAGGTAACAACACACACTGGGGCCTGTTTGAGTGTGGGTTGTGGGAGGGAGGGCATCAGGAAAAATAGCTAATGCATGCAGGGCTTAATACCTAGGTGATGGTTTGATAGGTGCAGCCAACCACCATGGCCCACATTTACCTGTGTGAGAAACCTGAACGTTTTGCACATGTATCCTTGAACTTTAAATAAACAAACAAACAAACAAACAAATAAATTCAAGGGCGCAGAAAGTATTTCAATCTTCTTATTTCATTATATGACATTATTTCTTCATGGGAGAATACCTCAGGCAGGCCAAATCTTTTGATACTGGATTTCTTGTTTATGTTATTTTCTGTATATGTCAAATAATTGACATAGAATATTAATATGATTTTCTGCAATGCTTTAATAAGAATCAGTTTTGAATATGTGTGATGCTTTTGTAACTTAGAATTTTCAAATCAACCACAAAGCCCTGGGCAAACTGGATTGCATTACAAATCTCTCTGGTTGTAATTATTACGTTCCTCAACAAAGTGATGTGAGAAAATTTTTCCTGGGAGGAGACTGGAGTTTATGAAATATTCACTAAAAATTTCTTTAAGGAAAGTCTGAAATCAGATAGTGTCTTAATATTGTAAACAGAATCTAGTGATGTGTTAGATTATTTCAACCACACAGTTCTCTCCCTCACTGCATAATCCCCAAATCCTAAAATTAATGAAGCCTGAATAAATTAGTCTTGATAAAACATGATGCTATACTTCAAAAATATAATAATGAATAATATGTATAAATATGAGAAAATAATTTTTAAGATGAGAACATTCTAACAAAATACATTCCTCACTCTATAGCTAGAACTACTTAATTTAAGTAAGTACATTGAAGAATGCTATACAGAAATTTAACCATAAAAACATTGTATTAGGATATAACACTTCACTAAACCATTTAATCATTTATCTTTTCAAAAATATTTATGGAATAGTTGCTTAATTCCAAGTGTGTTTGCACTTGACATTACAGGTAATTTTCTTATTTTTAAAAAATATAATTTGTAAAGGCTAAAATTAAAAATACAACCATAAAATTTTAAATATTTTCCTATGATACTGTAAAAAATATCCTTTGCTTAAATAGGAAGAAAAACTGAGAAGGTGAATGGCTTTGACTGAGCTGAATGAGAGGCAGAACAAGCAGGTGATTGGCATAAAATTGCAGAAAACAATAATGAAATACACAAAGAAGATGAAATTGAAAAGGAAAGATATAAAAATGAGGGATATACTGAAAACTTCAAAGCATTGCTGAAATAAATTAAAGAAGACCTAAATGATACCCTGTGTGTATGAACTGGGAGACTTAACATTGCTAAAATGGAAGACTTGTACAGATTCAACGTTGTTTTTATCAAAACTTCAATGGCCTTTTGTTTTTTTTTCAAAAATGGAAAAACTGATCTTCAAAATCATATTAATTATAAAGATGCCCTGAATAGTCAAAACAATATAGAAAAAAGTTAAAGGAACATACTTCCAAATATCAAAATTATTGCGAAGCTACAGTAAGAAAAACAGTGTAGTACTGGCATCATAATAGGTGTAATAGACCAATGAAATAGATTTGAAAGTTTATAAATAAGCATATACATATATGACAATGGATTTTCAACAAGGAGCCAAGATGAATCAATGGGTAAAAATTTTACAACGGTGGTTGTAAAAGTGAACATTCACATGCAAAAGAAAGAAGTTGAAACTTTAATTTGCACCTAAAATAATAAAAATAAAATTGGATCAACAACAAAAATATAAGCTAGACTCATAAAACTTTAAGAAGAAAATATGGATTTAAATCTTCATTACTTTGTGGTTTTGCAAATGATTTTTAGATATGACAACTAAAACACAATCAACAACAACAAATAGATAGACATTAGAGACTTAATCAAAATTAAAAGCTTTTGTGTATCAAAGGATATTATCAACAAGGAAAAAAATACAACCTACCGGATGGGAGAGAATTCAGTTGTTGCTCTGTATCCATGGTTTCTGCATCCATGGATTCAACAAAGCGTGAATAAGAAATACAGGATTCCAGGAATATGGAATGGGCCAATAAGGAAGGACTACTTTTTGTATCAGTGGGTTTCACAGGACCAATTGCAGGACATCAGCATCTGCAAATATTAGCAGCCTTGGAGGGTCCTCATACTAATACCCTGTGTGCCAAGGGATGACTGGGTTTGCAAATCCTATAACTGATAATGATTTCATATCCAGAATATATAAAAAAAATTCCTAAAAGTAACAAAAGACAAACAGCCAAATTTAAAAAATGGCCAAAAACTTGAATAGACCTTTCTCCAAAGATACGTGAATGCCCAAAAAGCACATGAAAAGATATGGAACATGATTAATAATGAGAGACATTCAAATCAGAGCCATGAAACACCACTTCCTGTCTACTATGATGGCTATAACATTATTTAATGGAAAATAATAAATATCGGAAGGATGTGGAGAAATTGGAACTTTTGTACATTGCTGGTGGCAATGCAAAATGGTGTACTCTTTGTGGAAAACAGTTTGGTGGTTCCTCGGTTCCTCACCAAGTTAGAATTACCATATGACTACTATATGCATACACAAAAGAATTGGAAACAGCTACTCAAAGAAATACATGCACATGCATGTTCGTATAGCAGCACTATTCATAACAGTCAAAAAGTGTAGAAAACCCAAATGTCCATCAATCTATGAATAGATGAACAAATTGTCATATATACCTAAAACAGAATGTTATTCAGCCATAGAAAAGAATATCATACTAATATATACTAAAATGTGAATGACCTTTGACAACATTGTGCCTAGTGAAACAGACCAGACATAAATGGTCACATATTTTGGATTCCGTTTATATAAAATATTCAGAATAGGAAAATTGATAGAGACAGCAAGTAGATTGGTGGTGTCCAGGAGCTAGCAGAGGTATGAATGGAGAGTGACTGCTTTGCAGGTACATGGTTTCCTTATGAAGTGATGAAAATATTTTAGAACTAGATAGCAGAGATGGCTACATGGCATTGTTAATGTACTAAATGCCATTGAGTTTTTCACCTTAAAATGGTTTATTGCCAGCAATTTTGTATGCTATTTACCAAAATGAGTTGAAAACTTAAGTCTACACAATGACCTACACACGTTTATGATGACTTTATTTGTAACTGCCAAAACTCATAAGCAACCAAAATTTTCTTCAATAGGTGAATGGATAAACAGCCTGGGTTACATCCATAGAATGGAATATTATTCAATGATTAAAAAAATAAGCTTTCAAGCCATAAAAAGAAAAGAGGGAAATTTAAATGTATATTGTTAAATTACAGAAATAATCTGAAAGGCGATATATGTATTATTACAACTCTGTGGCATTCTGGAAAACACAAAACTATAGAGATTGTAAAATAAGCAGTGATTGCCAGAGGTTGCAGAGGACAGAAAGATGAATAGGCAGAGCACAAAATATTGTTAGGGCAGTGGAACTATTCTGTATGCTATTCTACATGTGGATATATTTCATTACATATTTTCCAAAACCCACAGTGTATAAAATACTAAGAATAAATTTTAATGTAAACTATGGACTTTAGTTAACAACGATGTATAGATGTTGACTCATCAATTGTAACAAATGTATGCCACTAATGTAAGATGATAATAATAGGGAAAACTGGTATACCTGTGTACAGCGTGGTTGGGAGGAAGTGAGAGAGTACATGGGAATGTTTGGAATATTCACTTAAATTTTTTTGTAAACCTAAAGCTACTCTAAAAAACAAAGTCTCTTAACTAAAAAGAATAGCTCAAGCACTCTTTTTAATGAATTCTATTTCATTAAAGACATAACCTCTGGGTTTTTCTAAAGGTTAAATTTATGTTACATGAATATCACCTCAATAAAAAATAATTAAAAATGAGTGAAATAAAATTATGCAAATAGTATATTGGGAAGTCAAATACCCTATTGATTTTCTAACACTTTGCTCATGCAGTCCAAAAATATAAATAAACTGCACTTCCTCACACATATGTAAGTTGATATATAAAAATTGTCACAATCAAATGGTTGAAAGGAACTACTTTTAGCACATTTTATTTTTTAACGTTTTTATTTCTGCAAATTTTTGGGGTGCGGGAGAAATTTTGTGATATGTATACAGTATGTAGTGATCAAGTCATAGTATTTAGGATATCCATTACCTAAGTATAGTATATTTTTATTAAGTATAGTCATTATACTCTGCTATGAAATGTTGAATTTATTGCTCCTACCTAACTGAATGTTTGTATCCTTTAACCCACTCCTCTTTATTCTCCCCACTAGCCCCGCCCAGTCTGTTATCTATTTCTCCACCCTCTACCTCCATCAACATATTTTAAATATCAAAACTTTTTATACAAATAGAAGTGTTATATAATGCTTTCAAATATACCTAATGGAATAAAATACAGCATTATTCATATGAAAATACAAAAACATTAACTTCTTCAACTTGCATTTGCATTTGCATTTCTCTCTGCATAAAAGGCTCTTCCTCTAAATTTTAACTTGGTTGAATGTGATACACTTTGTCACTAAATTTATGCTTCTGTTCAAATATGATCTCGAAGATATCCTTGATATTCATCCTATTTAAAACAGACTGGCTTTACCACCACTGACCCCACCACAGTCTCTATCTTCGTCATTCAGCTTCTTATCATATACTATTACATTATATTATTTTGGATATTTGTTCATAAAGTATTTTTATTTTGTGTCTCTATCTTGTACAAGCACCATGAAGAAAGTTTGGGGCAGGAAAAAGAAATCCTGCCACAGTGTGTAGCACATATTCAGTGTTCAATAAATATTACTGAATGAACAGATGAATAAATGAATGAACCTGACTTCAAGGAATCTGCACATTATCCATCAAACATGGTTCTGATCTCGACTTGTATTCTTTCTGCAAGACTACAAAAGTTTCTGAGAAAGCATACCTAAAACATTGTGGTGTTTAAGTTCTTTCAAAAGCAGATCATGAGGCAAGAATTTGAGAGGAATGAGTTTATTGAGGAAGGTCTCAGAAATGTGAGACTTACTGACACTGACAGCATCTGCTCCAACTGTCTAGTCATCAGACTTGCCTATCAGAACATACCAATCAATTACATCATCATTTCAGATCCCCCGTACATTACAGAATCCCTAATTTAAGGAAGTTCTGATATGTAGTGCAAATTAAGTAAGTCTTAAAATTCAGGTAGGTATATAAAACCTAGCTAGAAAAAGGATAGGAATATTTTGAGGGGCAGACCTTAAAATTAAAGGAACAGTAATTATAATAAAACTATTAACTAATATGTTTCCATTTAAAATGTGCTGCACCTTGTGTCAGGCACTTTATATTCCTTGGCTCCTTAATCCCAAACATTTTACTTCAAAACAGTTACTTCCTTCACTTTACAAATGAGACACTGGGGGCCGAATAAGTAAAGCAATTTCTTTAAATATGGAATCCAGATTCAACATCAAGGCTTTCTATTATCAAAAGTAACAATCTAGCCTTGACTTTCCACATATATTATTGAGCACCAGACTGTCTTCCTTATTCTTGCTTCTCCTATTTACTATTATATTATTATGAGTTCTGTTACTGCTCATCAACATGATTTCCAAATACAACTATGCTTTCAGTTGTTATTTTTCAAATTAAACTTGAATGTCGATGTATTTCTATGAAAGATGAGAAAATTGGCATACTTATACTTCTCCCCACATTCCTGGACTCTTGTGTGCTTGGCAGATGTCCTTCAGGGAAAATACAGTGATCAAATGCAAATATAGTAATAGATATGTCCCTATTTCCAGAGCAGATTTACTAACATACTTTTGGAAACCATTAATTGTGCATTCTGCCACTCTATTTTTAATGGCATTATAATTCATTTCCAGATTGCTAGATAAATGCTCTGTTAACTGCCATTTCTATTACATGACTGCAAAATATAACTGAGAAGTAATAAATAGCCACATACCAAGTAATAAATTATTCGTTTTCAAAACAAGATTGTGATTACTTGGATTTTAAAAAAATGAAATGCAATATTAAAACAGAAAAATACTGAACTCTTCTGAGGGATGTGGTAATATGGAGTGGTTTGCTAAAACTGAATACATGTTGAGTTATCTTGTATTCAATTAAAATGGCATTATTCCTGGAAACATCTATTTAGTTGTATTGCATTCTATAATTTTTCAATTTTTATTTAGAATTTTCTTTGGAAACAAAAACCAAATTTAAAATAATTTAAACTTTGTTTTTATCATTCTAAATGTATTACTTTATAATTGCAAACTGGAGACGCAAAATAAAATATTTGCTTGTTATTTATTAGTAATTACTTACAGTTGACTAACATGTCTTGGCATTTATAGTACTTCAAAATTGCTGTCACAGAGTAGAATGTGGAAGTAAAGTTCAGTTACTAATGTAAACCTTAACTGAACCTCAAACCAAGAGCTGTGAGACACATAAATATAATAAATATATTCACAGTCTATTTCAAAGGCAATCATAATTTAATTATGATCCTTGAAAATACCTTTTTCCTCCTTCAGAATATTTGAATTTGAAATTGCTTGGTACCAAGATTGAAAGATAACCTTAGGCCAGATCTTCCTTTGTGGAGTAAATACAGTTTAAACAGTTGTCTCGATGCCATTCTTAAGATTTGAGAAAACAAATTTTGAGGGCAAAATGAGCCTGGGAGTTTTAAGTGTCTTCCATTTCAGTAAAGTGCTCCTTTATTTTTAATATTCTGCTCCTTCGCCATCTCTTTCTAACTGTGTGGCCTCATATAAGACCTGTACGAAGTGAAACCATGTTACCTTCTTTAAAGAAATGTGAGGTGAGATTAATTGCCTTCAAATATCAAATACCATTCACCTTTGAATGACTTTAATCCATAAGAATTCCTCTTGCAACCTAAACTTTTGAGTACTCCTTTGTTGGTATAGGAAAAAATAACATTGTATTGTTGCAGCTTTTTTTGGTTCAGTAATTCTGAGTTGTAGGGAGTGGGGCCCAGTACCTTTTTTGCTCCCGTTATTCAGCAAGCAGGAGGGAGTGGTGTTCAGCAGCTTTTTCACTTTCGTCATTCCACGAGCGTGAGGCAGCGTTACAACTTTTTACTCCCGCCAACCGCAGCCAGCCAGGAACGTCTCAACCCTTTAACCCTCACAGTTCAGCAAGTGACAGAGGGTGGCTCTCAATGGCTTCTTGTCTCCCTTTGTTCGGTGAGCAGGAGGGAGGGTAACAGCTCTTTTACTCCCGCCACCCGCAGGTCTGCGAGTCCCGGGTTCTCGTCCCACGACCAAGAGAAATAAGGTACATAGACACTGGAAGGTGAGTAAGGTAGAGGGGAATTTTACTGAGTGACAGAAGAAAAGCCCTCAGGTGTGGGAGGAGAGCCTGAAAGCAGGTAGCCATTTGTGAGGCTGAATTCTGTTGTTTTGTTTTTTAGTTTGTTTGTTTTTTGTTTTTTTGAGATGGAGTCTCGCTGTGTCACCTAGCCTGGAGTGCAGTGGTGTGATCTCAGCTCATGGCAACCTCAGTCTCCTAGGCTCAAGCAATTCTCGTGTCTCAGCCTCCCAGGTAGCCGGGATTACAGGATTGTGGCAACACGCCTGGCTAATTTTTTGTATTTTGTGTAGAGATGGGGTTTCACCATGTTAGGCAGGCTGGTCTTGAACTCCTGACCACAAGCAATCTGCCCATCTTGGCCTCCCAAAGTGCTGGGATTACAGGCATGAGCCACTGTATCAGGCCAAGTCCGGGGGCTTTTCATGGGCTTAGAATGGGGTGAGTGCATGATGATTGGCCCGTGGATGATCTTGGAAAAATCACCATTTAAGTGGTTAAAAGCCAACATTCAGAAGAAGCCAATCAAGAGAGAGGGGGTAAGACGGGGATAGAAGTTTTCATTCTGATCATGGACTCTGTCCAGAACTGGCAGCTCGGTTTTTAGGTTTTAAATGGTCCTTGGATTGAAGGTCAGGTTTCACTCCGTCCCTGTCTGCCTAGGAATTTGTCTCCTGTCACTATCAGTATGAAATGACTTTTTATTACTTAGTTGCTAACAGTAATTAAATTATTTCTGAGGCTTCTCTCCAATAAGCTAAAAGCAAACCAAAAAACCACATAAATATCCCTCCCAAAAAAGCAAAACAAAAAGAAAAACAACACACCTTGTAACTTTTTTGTAGATTCATTTTCTTTCCCTCAGACCTGGCAATAGTGTCCTTTCCCAAAGAGTGGTAACTGCAACTTGCCCCAACACTCTAACAAGGGGTGGAGCTTCCTCCACCTAAAGCTCTCCCACTAAAACAGAGAGCATTCAGATAAAAGATTCTTTTGTGGTTAGGTGCCCCATTTAGCCCAGCTAATCTCCATATGATGAAGGAAACTGAAGAAGGCAGGGAGGTCTCTAAGCAAAACTGAACCAGCTGTGATGGTCTTGATCACACTCCAAACTTCCTTCCAGTTATTTGTCAGTGACATACACTCCCACACACTTCTGTGACACATTCCTCAGAAGAGTCAGAGTTCCCAAGGTATCTATGTCCCAGGCTTCTTTTTTCCCTTTTATGCCCCTTTAGAAGCTCTATCACTTATTTGTCACTTCAGCATGGATCTGGAAAATAAATTCATACCAATGAGTTACTAAGAGTATATTTCTAATTTTAATAGAGAGAAAATAGATTAAATTAAAAAAAAAAACTAAATGCTTTCAAAAAGGGATTTAGATAAAGCCTATGAATTTCTTTTAGGAAGACGCTAGAATGCTTAGTGTTTGAAAATATACAGTTGCAAAGAAGCATAGTATATTTTACATTCAATGAATTCCTTTGATGTAAGTAACTCTTGCTCTCTTTTTACTGACTTTCTTCATTAGTAATTGGGATGACCTTATTTTATAAATTGTTGCTTTTCTTAATAAAAGTATAATTTTCTAAGAGCTAATAATAATTTCTATACAACATAAAATGAGCATATGTTGAATATTTAACTCATTAATGAAGGAAACAGTAGAATGATAAGAGAGTGAAAACTAAAGACTAAGTGGCACTAAATTAGATATAAAATAGTTTGAGGTCCTAAGGAACAAGAAAGCCATAACCTTTTGGTATCTAAAATAATTTGCATCCACAGAGAAGAAACTTTCTACACTGTTGATAGATATGTAAATTAGTAATTAGTACAGCCATTATTGAAAATTATATAGAGGTTCTTTGGAAAAGTAAAAAAATAGATCTACCATATGTTCCAGCAATGGCACTTCTAGATAGATACATATCTAAAGCAAATGAAACCACTATTTTAAAGAGATATCTGCACTCCCGTTTTTTGCAGCATTATTTACAATAGCCAAGGTGTGGAGTTCACCTGAATATTCCTTGACGAATGAATGGATAAAAAAAGTGTGAGATATATATATCACATTATACAATGGAAATCTATTCAGCCTTTTAAAGGAAGGAAATCCTGTCATTTTTAACAACATGGATGAAACTGGAAGACATTACACTAAATGAAATAAGCCAGCTACAGAAAGATAAATCCTGTATGATCTCACTTACATGTGGAATCTGAAAAAGTTGAACTCATAGAACTAGGGAGTAGAATGGTGATTACCAGAGGCTAAAGAGTTGTTGGGGGATGGCAGATGTTGATCAAAGGGTAGAAAATTTAAGTCAGACAAGAGGAGTAAGTATTTAGATCCATTGCACAGCGTGATGACTACAGTTAATAATAACATATTGCAGATTTCAGAATTGCTAAAAGTAAACTTTAAATGTTCTCACCACAAAAAAAATTATAAGCATGCCTTCCATTTATTTATTTATTCATTTATTTATTTATTTATTGAGTTGAAGTCTCCCTCTCGTCGCCCAGGCTGGAGTGCCATGGTGCAATCTTGGCTCACTGCAAACTCCGCCTCTCGGGTTCAAGCGATTCTCCTGCCTCAGCCCCCCGAGTAGCTGAGATTACAGGTGCCTGCCACCACGCCCGGCTAGTTTTGGTATTTTTAATAGAGACGGGGTTCAGCATGTTGGCCAGGCTGGTCTCCAACTCCTGACCTCAGGCGATCCGCCCGCCTTTGCTTCCCAAAGTGCTGGGATTACAGGTGTGAGCCACGGCACCCAGCTGCTTTGCCTTATTTTTAAGGTTTAGATCATTTTCCTTAATGCCTCCATTACTGTTAAAATATAACTCACTCTTCATAGAAAGTAACCAAAGGAAGAATAGAAGAAGAGGAAGGAAGGAAGGAAAGAAGGAAGGAAGGGAGGGAGGGAGGGAAGAATACTTACTATAGTGTTCTTTGCATTGTATTCTTTTGAAGATATACTAATTGTCCCTGTACTCAGTAGTCTTTTAGTTGTTTTAAGGACCAAAAGAAAACCTCCTTTTCACTTTCTGAAGGTTCACTGAGAATCAAATGTCAAAAGGCAGATTAATAGAAGAAAAGGAATATCAATTTATTTGATCATAGTTTTACATGACAAGGAAGCATTCAGAATGAAGACTCAAAAGTACGAGAGAACCGTCCATTTGCATGCTTAGTTTCAATGAAGTATGGACAAACCATGTAAAAATATGATTGAACAAGGGCCGGGCACGGTGGCTCACACCTATAATCCCAGCACTTTGGGAGACCGAGGTAGGCAGATCACGAGATCAGGAGATCAAGACCATCCTGGCTAACACGGTGAAACCCTGTCTCTACTAAAAATAGAAAAAAATTAGCTGGACATGGTGGCGGGCACCTGTAGTCCCAGCTGCTTGGGAGGCTGTGGCAGGAGAATGGCGTGAACCCGGGAGGCAGAGCTTGC